>NC_135396.1:18421663-18461478 GCF_051989625.1 Stigmatopora argus | reverse complement strand
TTTTTTTAATCATTAGTCTTACTCGGGATCCAATTATTATCACTTTTTACAACTGTATTTAGAGACCATTAGTGATTTTCTTTATTTTGGGCGGAGAACCTGTATTTACAGAATTACGCATGCAGGAAGAAAACGGCGTTGACACCGGATCGACCAGCGACTCCACGCACATTACTGCGGGAGCCTAAGGCGGATGAAAGACCTGATAACCCGACCACAGCTTGACATGTCTTGCTGAACTGTCGATTCCGAACACAGTTATTGGAGTTGTAACCTATCTAAAGCAATGTTGCACTGCGCTGGGGTGCGAGAAGCCGATCCTGGAGCGCTTTCTACTCAATGTCCTCGACCAAGCCTGGCACGTCAAGTGTGTCCAGTGCTCCGAGTGCAAATGCAATTTGACAGAAAAATGTTTTTTCTCGAGAGGGGAGATTGTACTGCAAAAAACGACTTCTTTAGGTAAGCCTAAAAAATAATGGTTATATATAGTATTATAGTGATATATATAGTATATATATAGTATATATATATATATATATATATATATATATATATATATATATATATATATGTATATTATATATATATATATATATATATATATTATATATATATTATATATATATATATATTATATATATATATATATATATATATATATATATATTATATATATATATGATATATATATATAATATATATCAATCATACTATACATAGACATTTGGGTATAAAACCATTGTTGATTTATCAATAATAATGCAAGTTTCTTCTGCTCATGTAGACAGTTTGGCACCAAGTGTGGTGGATGTTCACAGGGCATCTCCCCAAACGACTTTGTCCGGAAAGCTTGGAGCAAAGTTTTTCATCTGAACTGCTTTACATGCATACTGTGTAATAAGCAACTCTCTACCGGCGATGAGCTCTACGTCATTGATGAAAAACAATTTTTTTTGCAAAGACGATTACACGAGCAACAGCAGTGTAAAGGACAAGAACCAGCTTTTAGGTAAGAGGCCGAGTGTGTATGCACATTTTTGTCAAAAGTGTGTGCTCATTCATGTTAAAGAGACAAGGTAATTAAATTATGATAAATAGGGAGGATCTTGTCGCCATAGTTCATATTAAATACTGCACGCACATGCACATCACCAAACCATATGCAAGCACACCCCGAACGACAGGAAGGTGGACTATGACACAACTGTCAAAAGTCTAATCAATTTTATATGATTAATTTTAACCTGCGCGATTTATTTCAACATACATAATTGAACTTGTTGTACCAGTTGACATGTAAATAATAAGGTTTCATATTGATGATATGATATTTTATAATATTTCAGTAACGACTTGCAGTGATCCGAGTTTATCCCCGGATTCACAAGACCCTCTACATGATGACGTGATTCTTAAAGAAACGGATACTGCCCTGTCGGATAAGGAAACGGTAAATAACGAGAATGACGATCAGAATCTTGGTGGCAAGCGGCGAGGCCCGCGGACAACTATTAAGGCCAAACAGTTAGAAACGCTGAAGGCAGCGTTTGCTGCGACCCCTAAACCCACCAGACACATCAGGGAGCAACTGGCGCAAGAGACCGGCCTCAACATGAGAGTTATCCAGGTAAAACTAATATACATGCACCACTTTAATTAATGCAAACGTTCATTTTTCATTTACAATATGGTAAAATACAAACGGCATTTTTTTTTAATATTGGGAATGTCTCTCTCTCTCTCTCTCTCTCTCTCTCTCTCTCTCTCTCATCTATATATATATATATATATATATATATATATATATATATATATATATATATATATATATATAATACCATACCATACCAATGAAATGGCTACTTTAGCCAATCCGCCAAGCCTTTACTTTGGCTGATAATCATAACAAGTCAGAAGTCGTATTTCTGGAACATGAATTGAAAGTTCTCAATAATATTATGAGATTAAAATTGAACTATTATGAGATTAAAATCGAAACATTACGAGATTAAAATCGAACTATTATGAGATTAAAATCGAAACATTACGAGATTAAAATCAAAACTTTACGAGATTAAAATCTAAATATGAAAAAAATCGCCAATTTCGTTATACGCAGCTGTGTATGAGACAATAAAGGCTTTTGATTGATTGATTTGATTGAAATCATAGTTTGTACTATTACAAAATTCAAATATCAATATTATGAGATTAATGTAATTTTGTTTCTTGTTTTTTATGTATCATGAACCGGACGTTGTTTAGTTTCACAGGCTTCATCTTTTGCCGACACTAAATCTGTGTGAGCACAATTTGATTTGAGAACATTCCTGGTGATAAAACCTTAATGAAAATGACTTTATATTGTTAATATAGAAGATGTAGGTTTTTTTTAATAAGATTTTCAACTGGTGGTGTGCCTTGAGATGTTTTTTTAATGCAAAAAGTGAAACGCAGCTAAATAAAAAAAGGTTGCAAAACACTCCAGTAACCTATGGAAAGGTGTCAAGCCAGAACTGGCAGACTGAGCTGGCTATGTACTTCACTCGACCCATTAGACAACAACTCCCTCTCATTATTGTATTTTATCTGTACCATAAGCAGGGTATTGCATTAAATTGTGATAATGTGAAATACATTAACGCAAATATTGGCTGCTTAGTGATTTTTTTATCCTCATTCCTGGCACAATGGAGGATAAAGTTGTCAACTGGCATTAAAGCTAGTGTGATCAAAGATAAATTTGGCACACCTGCTCTGACGTTTAGTGACCACATGTAATCATGCTGTGAGGTATATTTCCTTGGAATTTAAACCCAAGGTAAATTTGAAAATGTGAAGTGAAATGGACATTGGGACATTTTTCTTCAAACTATATTATTTAAGTTTGATTGGATTAATGTTTTACTGCCCACAGTGAAAGGTCAGTATTTGATTAGAAGAGCTAATTTAAACAACATCAGTTGAAAATAGTAAGTAATTTCATAACCACACATTGAAACCAGTAAGGAGTAATTTGACCAAAATCGTTAATAACAGTTTAAAGTACCCTAAAGACATCGGCTTTTTGAGCACCCTCTGTCAGAGTAAATTGCTGATTAGTTCACGGCCCTTTCCTCTGGAATGTAATGGTTACATTACGTTACTGTCAATAACAAGATGGACTAAATAAGTTGTGATCTGTAAAATCAAGTTTTCAAAATGAAATCAAACATGCAAATGAGCAGAAATTCTTTATTTTGCTTTCCGTGTGGTAGGGCGCAGTCTCATTTGCGGGTATATTTTCTGTTTTTTGTCAATACATAGGACGCTTCGTTTGAAAATGCGCTAGCATGACACTAGGCTAGTGTATGCTATGCAAGCCGCTACCATACCTATGTTATGCTAGCCGCTAGAGAATGTTATGCTATCTGTTAGCGTATCTTATGCTAGCTGCTAGCACATGTTAGGCTAGCCACTAGAGTGTTTTTTTAAAGACAGCACGAGCAAATCTAAGTTTGATAATGCTTTATTGAGGTAAAATGTACACTCTGATATAAAGAGTTGGGCGGTTAACATGCTAGGCTATATTATCCTATAAACATACCAATGCTATTTGGAGAGGGCTGGCTTTTGTAAAAGAAGGTAAATTGTCGCCATCTGGCGGATAACGACAGGTTCTACGTCTCCCATTATACATAACGGCTGCGTAGGGGACTTTTTCACCAGCACGTCAACATCACAGTTCTAGATTGAGGCTTCTCCCCTCGGTGGCTTCTGACCTTCCTTTGTGGAGTCATCATGTTCTCCCTGTATCTGCAAAAAAAATTCCGGGTACTCCCGTTGCCTCGCACATACCAAAAACATGTGTGGTAGGCTGGTTGAACACTCCAAGTTGTCCATAAGTATGTGTGTGATTGTAAAACCGTCGTTCATCTTGTTTTGCCCTGCAAATGACATTGGCTGTTACTTATTTCACATAAACGTAAAACAGCATTCCCTTTTTTTTCCCTATTCACAAACACCAGCAGCAGAGAACATTTTTTTAATCAAATGCCAACCACACATTCGCTTACAAAGTGTGAATTTACGTGCAGGTCTGGTTCCAGAATCGACGTTCCAAAGAGAGGCGTATGAAACAGTTAAGTGCACTAGGAGCCCGCAGACATACTTTTTTCAGGAGCCCAAGACGAATGAGGACACTGGTAGACCGCTTCGAACCTGGGGAGCTTTTTCCAAATGGACCTTTCTCTTATTATGGAGGTGAGTTTGCCATTCACTATAAGTGGAATTCCCTCCCAGGTTTAATTCAGTTGATTTTTGTTTTACATAGGTATATAAGATCACTTCAAAGGTTTATGTCTGTTCTATTAACAATGACAAACTTACACACACACATAAACACATATGCCAATGTACTGTATGTACTAAAACACAGTACAATATATCCACATGCACATTTACTGTATGTACTAAAACAAAGTAAAATATATCCACATGTGCATTTACTGTATGTATACTAACACAGTACAATATATCCATTCAACCATTTTAAACACTGGGGTATTTAATAGGGTTGGGTACCAAAAGCCATATCCTCTGATTGCTTGCTTGTAAGTGTAGTTCTTTGTCACTCCCAAGGGACGCTGTGGTGTGGTTCATTAATTAAACTCCAGCTTGTTCTCCAGATTTTACCATGACATTTTAGATAGATTCAAAAGATATACTAACTCTACTTATGAAATTAATTGGTTCCAGAACTGTTTTCGTAACTTGTAAAATTTGTAAGTAGAGGTGTACTTTAAGTTGTACCACAGTCCTCAAAGAACTAACAAATAAACCCATTGAAATTTGTCAAAGTGTCCTAATTTTGTATGAAAGATGTGAGGAAACACAAACATTAGAGAAAATTATAAGGAATTGATTTACTAATGTCTCAAAATAAATAAAACGTGAAAATCTGCCCTGCACTGCAGAAATAGTTCCCTCCGGGGCCGTTATTATGGGACGCGTAATACCGTGCATATTTACTGTACGTACTAAAGCACAGTACAATATATCCACATGCACATTTACGTGTTAGGACGACTTTCCCCGGTAATTTCATACAATTGAAATATTATTTAAGAATATAGCCATATTTTACTCACCAAAAATCATTTTTAACTGTACACAATATCCATCCTCCTTTCTTTCTTCCTTCTTTTCTATCGCCATCGTAACTAATGCTGAAAGTCAAGCCTGTTCTGTTGTATTTCTGGCATAGTCCGTCTTGAAAATTGCTTTAAATCAACACAACAATATATTTGCTTGTGCAGCTTGCTCCAGATACAGTTTGGTAGCTCTGGCCAGTCCACTCTATCACTAGCCAATCATAGTTGGTGAAAGTGATGACGTATCCCTACGCCTGCGAGAAGGCAATGACGTATCCCCACACCTGCGACAAGGCATTATGGTGTTGCTAACTTAAAATCTGATTGGTTAAAGCAACAGTCTTATCGACGCTTGTTTAATGCAGCAGAGCCTGCAGAACTGATTGTGAAGGCCTTGAGGCAGATTTCTGACCCTGGCAACATATAATGGCTGAAATGAGATTGTTTAAATGCTTCAATATGAAAACACACATCTGGAAGCAGTCCAACCAGGGGGAAAGCAATGAAAGGAATGATATTATATGTTGTCCACCAATACTTATTATTCCAAATTATCTGTTAGCTTCCTTTCATTAATTTTCCCCCTGGTTGCACTGCTTCCAGATGTGTGTTTTCATATTGAAGCATTTAACCAATCACATTTCAGTCATTATTTGTTGCCAAGATCAGAAATCTGCCTCAAAGCCTTCACAATCAGTTCTGCGTGCTCTGCTGCATTAAACAAGACTGTTGCTTTTAACCAATCAGATTTCGAGTTGGCAACCCCACAATACTTTTTCGCAGCCATTGGCATTTTGCTGGCTGGGATACGTCATAACTTTCACCAACTATGATTGGATAGTAGGCGGGCCAAAGCCATAGTGAGGCAGCCGGAGATCGCAAACTCCACCCACAATGGCCGACAGAGGCAAAAACAAATGGATTTGGTTGCAGATTTGCTCACAAAGCTATTTTCCAGATGGACTTTTCCAGAAAAAAATGGACATAATTAAGAAAGGGAGGTCAACTCCGAAGCTAGCAAGCCTGTTACAGCCGGGAAAATGGTTTGTGCGCCACTTTCAGTCCGCTAACTTAGCTGCACAAGCAAATATATTGTTGTGTTGATTTAAAGCCATTTTCAAGACGGACTATGCCGGAAATATGACAGGACAGGCTCGACTTTCATCATTAGCTTCGATGGCGATAGAAAAGAAGGAAGAAAGAAAGGAGGATGGATATTGTGTACAGTTAAAAATGATTTTTGGTGAGTATAATATGGCTATATTCCTAAATAATATTTCAATTTTGGGCCCGGTTCTGATATCTGAAAAGCTCCAGTGTTTGTATTTAAGCTCCAATGTTTGTATTTAATCACAAAATGCTGGTAGGAAGTGGATTTTACCCCATTTTACCCCAGTTTAATTTTTGGCGTTTCGCCATTGACATCCATCGCTGTCTTTTCCCGGGAAAAATACCCCCCCTAGCCTGGTTGTAATGTCTCAAAAGTTCCAGTATTTGTATTCAATCAATACATGCTGCCAGGAAGTGGATTTTACCTCATTTTAGTGCATTTTTTTGCCGTTTCACGTATGGGCATATATGGACGTATCGACGTTCATCGCTGTCTTTATACCGGGGAAATGATACTCTGGGCCCAGTTCTGATGTCTAAAAAGCTCCAGTATTTCTATTTAATCAATAATATATATATATATATATATATATATATATATGTTATATATATATATATATATATATATATATATATATGTTATATATATATATATATATATATATATATATATATATGTTATATATATATATATATATATATATATATATATATATATATATATATGTTATATATATATATATATATATATATATATATATGTTATATATATATATATATATATATATATATATATATATATATATATATATATATGTTATATATATATATATATATATATATATGTTATATATATATATATATATCAGTGGTGTGCCGTCGAGGCCTTCAAGGGCTTCTCTGCTGGCCTAAGAAATATCTGAATCACAGACTGATGTTAATTATATTTGGTCCATGAATACTTATTAAATAATTCCAAATTGTCTGTTAGCTTCCTTTCATTGCTTTCCCCCCTGGTTGCACTGCTTCCAGATGTGTGTTTTCATATTGAAGCCTTTAACCAATCACATTTCAGCCAATATTTGTTGCCAGCATCAGAAATCTGCCTCAAGGCCTTCACAATCAGTTCTGCAGGCTCTGCTGCATTAAACAAGCGTCAATAAGACTGTTGCTTTAACCAATCAGATTTCGATTTGGTGAAACCAAGGCCTTCTCGCAGGCGTAGGGATACGTCATTTCTTTCTTGCAGGCGTAGGGATACGTCATTTCCTTCTCGCAGGCGTAGGGATACGTCATTTCCTTCTCACAGGCGTAGGGATACGTCATCGCTTTCACCAACTATGATTGGCTAGTGATAGAGCGGACTAGCCAGAGCTACCAAACTGTATCTGGAGCGAGTTGCACAAGCAAATATATTGTTGTGTTGATTTAATAGCGGTCTTGTCAACCTGCAATGACTGAAGGAGGAGAAGAAATTGATTTGTTTGCAGATTTACTGTCAAAGCCCTTTTCAAGAAAAAAAGCTGGACATCATTGAGAAAGGTCGGACAACTCCAAAGCCAGCAAGTCTGTCACAACCGGGAACAAACATTTTCAGCACTAAATCGAATAAAAACGTTTGCCAGAAATACAACAGGATAGGCTCGACTTTCAGCATTAGCTTCGATGGGGATAGAACAAAAGGAGGAAAGAAAGGAGGATGGATATTGTGTACAGGTAAAAAGAATTTTTGGTGAGTAAAATATGGCTATATTCCTAAATAATATTTCAATTGTATTTTTATGTGTCGCAAGCTGTAGCTGCAGTAAAGGTTTTATAGCCATAAAATAGTTTCTGAGGGTTGGATTGATTTGCTGAAGGCGTCGCTAGAAAATTCACGGACTGCCGCTGATATATATATATATATATATATATATATATATATATATATATATATATGTATATATATATATATATATATATATATATATATATATATATACATATATATATATATACATATATATATATATATATATATATATATATATATATATATATATGTATATATATATATATATATATATATATATACATATATATATATATATATATATATATATATATATATATATATATGTATATATATATATATATATATATATATATATATATATATATATATATATATATATATATGTATATATATATATATATATATATATATATCAGTGGCGGGCCGTCAGGGCCTTCAAGGCCTTCTCTGCTGGCCTAAGAAATATCTGAATCATATTATATTTTGTCCATCAATACGTACTTATTATTCCAAATGGTCTGTTAGCTTCCTTTCATTGCTTTTCCCCCTGGTTGCACTGCTTCCAGATGTGTGTTTTCATATTGAAGCATTTAACCAATCACATTTCAGCCATTATTTGTTGCTAGATCAGATCTGCCTCAAAGCCTGCACAATCAGTTCTTGAGGGCTCTGCTGCATTAAACTAGACTGTTGCTTGTAACCAATCAGATTTTGAGTTGGCAACCCCACAATGATTTTTCATAGGCGTTAGCATTTTGCTGGCCGGCACATGTCATTGCTTTCACAAACTATGATTGGCTAGTAGGCGGGCCAAAGCAGTACCGAGGCAGCCGAGATAGCAAACTCCACCCACTATGGCCGACAGAAGCAAAAACAAATAGATTCAGTTTGCTCACAAAGCTATTTTCTAGACGGACTTTTTCAGGAAAAAAATGGACATCATTAAGAAAGGGCGGAAGCTGGCAAGCCTGTTACAGCCGGGAAAATGGTGTGTGGGGCACTTTCAGCGCGCTAACTTAGCTCCACAAGCAAATAGTATATTGTTGTGTTGATTTAATGCCATTTTCAAAACGGACTATGCCGGAAATATGACAGGACAGGCTCCACTTTCATCATTAGCTTCGATGGCGATAGGAAAGAAGGAAGAAAGAAAGGAGGATGGATATTGTATAAAAATGATTTTTGGTGAGTAAAATTACAAATATGGCTATATTCCTAAATAATATTTCAATTGTGGGCCAAGTTCTGATATCGGAAAAGCTCCAGTGTTTGTATTTAAGCTCCAGTGTTTGTATTTAATCACAAAATGCTGCTAGGAAGTGGATTTTACCCCAGTTTAATTTTTGGCGTTTCACCATTGACTTCCATCGCTGTCTTTTCCCGGGAAAAATCACCCTCCCTGGCCTGGTTGTAATGTCTCAAAAGCTCCAGTATTTGTATTCAATCAATAAATGATGCTAGGAAGTGGATTTTACCTAATTTTAGTATTTTAGTGCATTTTTTGTCATTTCACGTATGGACGTATCGACATTCATCGCTGTCTTTTTACCGGAGAAATGATACTCCGGGCCCGGTTCTGATGTCTAAAAAGCTCCAGTATTTGTATTTAATCAATAAATGCTGTTTTTGGCTGGATTTTACCCCATTGTCGGGCAATGTTTGCCCGTACGCCATTGACGTTCATCGCTGTCTTTTCCCGGGAAAATCACCCCCTGGCCTGGTTTTAATGTCTGAAAAGCTCCAGTATTTGTATTTAATCATGAAATACTGCTAGGAAGTGGATTTTACCCCATTTTTGTGCATTAATTTATTGATTATTTTTTATGTGTCGCAGCTGTAGCTGCAGTAGAGGTGTTATAGCCATATAATAGTTTTTGAGGGTTGGATTGATACGTTGAAGGCGCTACCAGAAAATGCACCACCCGCCACTGATATATATATATATATATATATATATATATATATATATATATATATATATATATATATATATATATATATATATATATATATATATATATATATGTATATATATATATAGCGCGTCGGCCTCACAGTGGGCCACCTGGGTTCAAATCCAGGTCGGTCCACTTGTGTGGAGTTTGCATGTTCTCCGGTTTCCTCCCACATTCCAAAGACATGCATGGTAGGCTGATTGAACACTAAATGGCCCATAGGTATGAGTGTGAGCATGAATGGTTGTTTGTCTCCTTGTGCCCTGCGATTGGCTTGCCACCAATTCAGGGTGCCTCTGGCCCGAAGTCAACCTTAACAGTACACCTTAACAAAATCAGATTTTTTTTTTTGCAGATTATCAAAGTGAATATTATGGTGCCGGAGGGAACTATGACTTCTTTCCTCAGGGGCTACCTTCATCACAAGCCCAGACCCCAGTTGAACTCCCTTTTGCGCCCTCTTCAGGGTCCACGGGGACACCCCTTGGAGGTATGGATCACCCCCTACCAAGTCAGCACACATCCAGTGAACATCAGCGTTTTCCGTATATTATGCTTCACCACCCAGGACACTCTCCCAGCCCAGAGCCTGGCATCCTAGGAGCTCTGCACAATACCGCCTCTGACCCGTTTGGCCGCAGCGCACCATTTACATCACTGTCCCTAAATGCCACAGGATACAACAACCATTTGTGACATCGGATCACAGAAATCAATGATGGCAATGTATGGTAGCTTTTGAAGGTAGCAAAACCTTGGGACTATAAAATGAGTAACTGCGATTATTATGTTGCGTTATGAATTAAGGCATGGATGTCAAAAGAGTTAGGGCAATTCCACGAAGCATTTTTTGTGTACTTTATCATTTGGTATTTATTAATGCTAACTCAAAACTGATCATTCGTAAATTCACAGCCTCCGTTTTTCTCTGAGCATTTAAGGCAGCTACAGTCTTAATGCGTTGGCATGGCAAAACATTTATCACTGTTTAAGTTTTTGGACATAGTACTATAGATTGTCAAAACAATACATAGTTTTTTAATTGAATTGAATTTAATGCTTGTATTGTCATTAAACAAGTATATTGAGATTTAAAGCTTTCACCATGTTGTACATAAATAACAACAACAAACAGACAAATAAATAATTGATAAATGAGAAATAAATAAATAAGTAGTCTAAGTGAGGCAAGCAGAGCGGAGCGGGCTTGTCCCCTCTGAAGTCCAGGACGAGTTCCATGATTTTGGAGACGTTCAGCAAATGAGAAATGCTCTGTATTTATTAAGAGATTCCAAAACCCCACTTGCCTTTTGCGGTCTTATTATGGTGACTCTTCGCACACTTTTTTCAAGCCAGAGAGTATTATAAACTGTTGTCTTTCCAAACATTTTATTTTTAGGATTCATTACCAACACTGTCAAAGGCTTCCTTCAAAAGTCTAATACAGCATACTATTCTGAAATTTAAACACTTTATTTAAGATGGAACAGAACTTAAATTATTTGAAAAATGTCTACTTTAAAAAAATCTGAGGTTCTAAATTAGACTTAAAAGAGTCATTTTTTTACATAAAAGATTCCAAAACCATGTTTTTGAAGTATTCATCTAAAATGTACCAAGCAACCAAACCAAATGTTTGTATTGTAATTTATAATGTAAGAAGATAATTGTCATGTTTTCAAATTTGACATTTTGTAAAAGCGTAAGACACTATCTTGTTCTGTTGGCAAAAAAAGAGCATTACTCTGTCTTCCTTTTTTCCCCAAAATGCTTGCGCACTGAGTCCCCTTTTATTGTGAAAAATCACTGGGTTCGTTTAGTAATGTAGGTGTGTCCATTACAGAAAAAAACATGTGTGTGTGTGTTTCCGAAGTCTGCAAATAAGAGGATATGGTTTTCAATAAACAGTCGCAGTCTTTTTGGGGTATGTAATCTTTGAAATACATCATTTGCCAGAATAGCTTCTCCTCGATCCAAGATGGCCTCCAAGAATGTTGAAATTCCTTCTCCAACCTCTCAGGCGTTGTCAAAGTCCCCCAAAGTTCAACGTCCTCGCAGAAAGTTCATAGCAATCGAAAGTAATAAAATCAAAATTTCCCTCCTGTTTATTTTACAATTTGCTCAATCCTCATTTCCTTAATTAAAATTTCTTACGGCTTTAATTTATTAATTCATTCTCATGGAAACAAATGTAGTTACTCTCAGAGAGAACTGAGTAGTAAGTATCCGCATCACCTTACTCATAGACCAGGTCTGGAACAGAAAAAAACACAGTTAAACATCATGGTCTGCATAGACATCACTCTTATTAACATCTGATATCAAAAGAAAAGGATATAGTTATTTTATCTTCGAATTGGTTGGGGGCGATAGCTGCAGTTATAAGTCGTTTAATCAGATGACATAAAAGAGGTATGCAACCTCATCTACACAAAGTCGGTATGCTATAAAAAAATAGCTATCGAAACCATCAAAGAAAAAGCCAAATCTTTATACTTGCCGAACATCTCACTCTACCACATCGAGGTGTTCACCCCGGAAGGATGCTTCATTCTGGCGTTTAGGGTCTGCAAGCCCTCAATGGCCCTCGTGAGCGACCCATCTGGTGACATATTGTTAGGTATGAAAGTCCAAAATTGATCTCTGAATATTGCACACACGCCTCCTTTCTCTGCCAGAATCATGTCAACCGCTATGAAAGGCCATTAATGAGGTGGAGCTCAATTGTTCTTTTATGGCAATAAAGCCTTGTTCAGTATAATTTTCAAGTTTTTGGACATTGTAATGGATGTAGTTTATTCGAAAAAACATTTTCACTTGGTGTTAAAAAAAATAATGGACCCTCATCCTGCTGCGATCTGATTAGTCAACTCATACTCATTTGGTAAGCCTCTGGGTATCCCAATTGCGTCAATGTATGTCGGATCGCCATTCTTCCATGAGGCGCGTCGCCGTCGCGAAAGCTCAGTTGAGTCCCCAAGGTTTTCAGCCGCCAATTAAATATCCTCAACTGTGGAAGGACAAATAGACACTGGTAAAAGCAATGATACTAATGCACATTGTCCAGTTGAATTTTTGCATGAATCATACAATTTTGTTCCGCCATAATACCACCAAATGTCGCTCCTAGGAATCACCATGCTTGAGCAGTCTCTGTCTTGAACAGTCAAATACCACACAATTTCTACCATAATCTAATGCTTTTGTTGGATTTATAGGACCCACTGCAGTAGAAGTTTCCAAGTACACTCTTACCCAAGGGATAGTAAAATAAGTAGTAACAATGTGCGGCAGATAAATCATTGTCTGAGTACTCATTGCCTTCGGAATGTCATCTCGTATGCATGCTGAGAAGTCATTTCTGGTAGGCATTGTAATTTCATTTGATAGTCTCCCTTGTCTTAGTCTTACTCGTCGTGTTGATCATTTAAAACTGTGGTAAGAAAGCTGAGTGTCCCCCAGAACGCTTTTTGTTTTTTCCAATGGATATCGTGATCACAAATACCACATGAATAGAATTATTATCACTATACCCAATGACACCGCCCAACAAGATAGGGGACTTTTCAGCCATGCTGGTGTAGCCATTTTGGTCAGTGATTTTGGTATTAGTCCCCTCTAAATTTTTCTATAGACTTTTTGTCTTCTGTGTTTTCAAGCGTTTCACTTGAGATAACCTTCTTACAATGTGAAATATGTATCCAACTCCCTTTTTTCTGCTATTTTCACAGCTGTCGGCGTGTTAGATGTACTTGGTAAGGACCCTCCCACTTGGGGTCGTGCCAGTGTTTCTTTTTTTATACTTCGGATGAGCACCCAGTCGCCTGGCACCACCACTGATTGGTTGGTCTGGTTCCTGTTGAGTCTAATGATTTTCCTCATGTAATATGCAAAATTTGCTTCATTATCCAATTCCCATTGTGTAGTGAATAATAGTAGCTTGTATGATCTCCCAAACATAATTTTGTTAGGTGTCAACCCAGTTGTACCTATTATATTAATGTAATTTCACTAGATCAATGCATTGTGTCCAAGGCCTTTTTGTTACTTGTATGCATTTCTTTAGTCTATTCTTTATTGTTTCATTCATCCGTTCAACCAATACTGCTGATTGAGGATGATGGGATGTTAGGTTTAAACACCAAACATTTGTATCACCAATCTGAAAGAAGGAAAACACAGAGAATTGAGTTAATTTTATTTGCAATGAGAGGGTCTTGGGACTTCCTTTTTTAAATAAAATTTACTCACGATTCTCTGTGTCCTTGGTATCCCTTCAACCTTTGGACCCCAGCCTGTAAGGAAGAAACAGTCCTGGAAAAGGATCTTTATGCTGTGTACACAGACTTTTCTGGATCTTGCTCACCCGCTGGGATCGTCAGGTATATTGGGATCCGGCTCGAAGGACCATGTTAATGTTAGGTATAAACACCAAACATTTGTATCACCAATCTGAAAGAAGGAAAACACCGAGAATTGAGTTAATTTTATTTGCAATGAGAGGGTCTCGGGACTGCTCCGGTCACAATCCTCCGACACACTCAGAATAAAGTCTCCGCTCCCTTGTCTCTTATTGTGTTTTGGGAGTCCAAGTTACAGGAAGTTTCAAGCTGATCAAAGGAAAGAGGGGGTTATCTCCCAGTTACAAAAGGGTCTTTGTTGCATGACCACATGTTCTTTCAAGGTAACACTTTTATATTCTCTTTCCCCTTCTCCCGTAATCTTCACACGATAGTTCAAACAGGTGCCTGACCCCTGGAGTAGTTCCTCTTTGTTGAATAAGGTGAAACTTCCTCCAGGCCTCAGGACACCCTAGATTATATGAGCAAGCCATTTCACACTCTAACCTAGAAGCAGGATAACTTATTTACAATAATTCCAACATTTCCCTCCTGTTTATCCGGATTCTGCTATAACATATCATCACCCATGACCTCTTCTTTTCAGATTTTCGAATCATAGGATCACCAAAATAACAGAAAAACGTTACACTCAAAAGTCAATGCCATAGTCTTTAGGGTCTGGGAACAGGTCAGGAAGTCCCATGAACTGCATTTCCTCATCATCCCCAGACTCGTCGTCGTCATCGTCATCGTCCCGTGGTTCGCCTTCAGATGTAAATAAGGCATACATTTCTGATTTGACTGGTTCTATGGCATTTGTTATTAATCTTTGACATAACGCACGAATACAGGGAATGCAACAACATCCACAAGTTGTGAGAATGGCAGCAAAAACAGCGATTGACATTAGAACTGATACAACCAACTGTTTGTATCTGCCAAAGATGCTACCAAATTCGTCCCACATTGAGGTGTCGATTCCAGAATGTTCCTTCATCTTGCTGTTGAGGGATCGAAGGCCCTCCAGGGCCTTGGTTAAGCTCCCGTCAGCTGCTGTGTTGTTCGGATGAACGTGCAGCATTGGTCGCCAAAGATGGAGCGCACGCCACCTTTCTCTGCCAGGAGCATGTCAACAGCAATCCTGTTCTGGAAGGCCATCAAGGAGGTAGCCGACAACTGTTCATGGATGGCTGCAAACCCTTCTTCCATCCTGTTCTGGAGTCGTGCAATTTGGTCAGCGAGCTTATACTCATCTGGTACACCTCGGGGGACCCCGATGCTGTCGATGTAGGTTGGGTCCCTGTCACCCCATCCAAGAGCGGACCGCTTGGCTCTGCCTTTCCAGTGCTGAGGCAGGACCTTTCCTGCTGCAGTGACCAACTCAGGAGCAGACATCTTTGTTATGGAGACAGCCAGAAGCAGTGACACAGATGCACAATAGCCAGTGGTGTTGAATGGCAACCTGTCGTACAATCTATTATCACCACACCACCACCAGATGTCGCTACGAGCTACCGGTTTGAATGTTATATCAACCGTCACCACTTGTTTACATTGTATACTATTAAGTCGTCCCAGAATCAACCCACTTCCCATTCTATTAATGCACATGAAGTTGGCTCGTGCTATTTTCTTTGAAAACACTGATTTCTTCTTTTCTACATCCGCCATTGGAAAAACACAATACAAACAATTTTGAGATTGTACTGTCTTGTTCATTACATCTACCAGGCAGGTGGAGCTCAATGCTGAGGGTATTACCTGTAGCATTGGTCTGGCCCCCATACATACCACACAGTCTGCTTGCGTTACTTGAGCGGCTTGTTCCGCCATCAGGAGCCAATTTTTATCTACTTTAGAAATTCCCGTCGTAAATTTAAACCAATCGTCCACCTGTGGTTCAACGTATATCTTTGGCATGTCTGGAAAGTCTGATTTCGCCCCAGGAGCTATTTCTTTGCTATCTGTTGTTTTGCATGGATTCTTTATCACCTTTCTTTGTATTATAGAGGGATTTGGATAGTAATATCCTAACCTTCGTTTTTGCAAATTGAGTGACTTTTCATGTAACAGTAAAATTACTACTATTATTACACCGATCGTCCCTCCCACCGCCAATCCTATCTTGTGTACCCGGGTGAATATCATGCTGGTAGATTGGAATCTTTCCTAATGCCAGCACGGAGTTGTGTACAATCTTCACCGGGTTTGAGATGACTGTAAACTAAAATTACAGCCCCCTTTGTAGTCGGACTTCCTCCGGAGGCGGGGTGAAAGACTACAATGCTACTACAGCAGATACCACAGCGCAATCACTACAATACTAAAAATAACGGCTAGGAAGAACGAGATGAGTTTTTTTACGGACAAGGGTTTTGACACCGTCCGACTTACAGTCTACTCAGAGTCACCTGTGTCTCGAACTACCTTGACCTGAGGTTGGTGAATTGACTTTGACTTTTCAGTGATCTTTGCTGCTGTGGAGGTTGGTGAGTTGGGCGACGAATGGGTCTTCCCATCATGGAGAGAACCAGGACTTCTTTTTTATGACTCGGATCAGAATCCAGTCACCTGTCTTCACCACCTCCTGCAAGATAGACAAAAGGATCACGGCAGCTTACATGTTCTTTGGATAAGTTTCTCTCCTTCCTTAGTCTCTTGTCATGGGTCATCTTCCCATAAAGGAAGTTGGAATGGTCTTCCATGAACCATCTCAAAAGGTGTTAATCTCGAGCTAGTTGGCACTATCTTCATATACGTTTTTACCAGTGTTAGGCGTTCTGGCCATGGCTTCTTTATCTCTTCCATGGTTTTCTTAACCCTTGGTTTTATCATACCATTTGTTCGCTCTACCAGTCCCACACTCTTTTGGACATTGGCCTCGTTTGGGCCTGAGGTCATCTTGCACATTATATCTGTAACAAATTAAACAGTTCCTACAAAAATTTTAAAAGTAGGTATTTCAATGTCCATCATATCTCCCCCTGTTGAGACATTTATGGCTCAATTTTGGAATAAATTTTTGGTAGGCACGGTAGGCCTTTAGCTGTGTTCTGTCGTTGTCTTCAACACGTGCTTAACATTTGCTTACAGCATTTGGTTGGGCTTAATACCCCAATGAACAAAAATTGCAACATTCTTACTTATTCCATCACTATAGTTTGTGAAAATTTAAATACCTTATCAGTCAAAATTAAACATGCTAGCTGGTATTCTATTTTGAACACTGCTTCCTTGTTAAGATCAAAACCCATATTTGTTTTTTCCTTTCCTGCAATTACACAAATTAACTAATCATACTAAGAATAGGAAAAATACAAAAAGCAAACCAGGCTGCTTTCTCCTCAGGAAAACAGCTTTCCCGTTCTCTGTAACAGTTTAGTTTCACATCAATTAATATCCAGAACCAAAATGCACACATTTATAATTCTGAATAGAATTGAACCCACTAAATTGTAACCACCCCTTGTTTGTCAGGGTCAATATTTCTAGCATAATTGTGTCCTTTAGAGCAATTAAAGCCCATTACTTTTAAAATCTATACTAAAGAAGTCCCAATTCATTTAACAATGTGTATCGCGTTGCATATTAAACTCAGTTGTTTGAAATTCAAAATATCCCAAACTAGTAGTCTTTTTATCAAATGTAACATTCCATTGTCATTGGAGTTTGCCAATCATCTCCTATAAAACTTTCTTAATCAATATTTGTCAATAGTCAGGCATAAAATTAAAATCTAGTTACATTTCTATCCATTGTAGTTTCTCTTTTCTCTCTAATTGTTTACTTTAAAAATCTGTAAGAAGATCTAGTCTCAATTGTTTACTTTAACTATCTGTAAGAAGGTTTGGTCTCAATTGAAACGCTTTCATTTTTTTATGGAGACAATAAAACCAATATAAAAAGTTCCTTATGGCTTACAGCATTGCTCCCCGAGCAATAATCTTTCCAATCAATATTGGAGTGCTTGCCATTTTGTCTGATTACGTCAAAAAGTTTATCTTACCTGTCTCCTCATACGTTTCAACTGAGAGAACCTTCTTACAGTGCACCAGGTGGATCGGCCATTCTCATGTCTGCCTGTGGGTCAACAACACTTGCACGGACACTCATCCTGGATTGCTCATGCGTGCTCTCCATGTTTCCTGTTAAGGAGCACAATCTCCCTCTGCCAACCCAAAATTAATGCGTTTCTTTAAAGTTTTTTTTCTTTTATGCAGACATATGATTAGCCTCATCCTCCAGTTCCAATCGTGTAGTGAATAATGGCGTTTGGTACATTCCACTAAATTGGATTTCCATATTTTTTCCGGAACAAAATATGGAAACTTTTGTCAATTCAGTCAATTATTAACACAATTTGGATGCCATTATCACTATAATACTTTGGAATTTCATATCATGCACTGTCTTTGTTTTTTGTTTTTTTCTCAGTGCTCCTAAATTTTGCATAGCAGATTTGTTTCTCCACTTCAAGTTTCACATTTGGAATATTGATGCTTTTTTCATCAAAAATTTCATTGGACTAAATAATTTTCCATAATTTGTCGTTGCCATCCGTGAAAATGACTTATTGGCAATTTCAGAAACCGATTCCAATATGCTAAATCCTTTCCCACCTTAATATCTAATTGATTAATTATATCTTGGTGGTCGGCCAATCAAAAACACAAAAAGACAAACAAACAACCATTCATGCTCACACTCATCTTCAGACATCAGTGGTCTGCAATTTTTCACTAGTGGAGAGTGCCATCCCCAGTCTGAGGCTCCTTGGCAGCTAACCACCTTTTTGCTGTGCTATCAGCACTAACCATTCTCAAAAGAAATAGGTTAACGTCATTTGGTTGACATCAACTGTTTGATGCTAATGCAATTAATATTCTAATCGTCATTAATATGACCCACGCCAAAGCATATTCCGCCTGCTCAGGGCAAAACAAGGAATGATTTTTGTGCACTTAAAAACATTCCATGCCTCTTCCGTCCTAGGGAAATCATGCCTAACCTAAATCAATTATTTTATCTAAACCAGCCAGGTATAATTTACTTAATAATTTGGATCCATACCATCTCTGCATTGTTTTCTCCATGTTTGATATCATTAATAATTTGGATGATTCTTAATACTTAAGTCTAAATCGCAAATCACTCTCATGTTGCTAAAACCAATAGTTAAAGCTCGGGCTGAATTCCTATACGCTCTAAGAAGATGGTTTTATTTAAAATAAGAGCCATTTTCTGTGCTCACTGTTACCTCAATTAAATTTTAGGGAAAATAACCTTTCACTAGGCATTTCCTAATATAAATTTCAGTGTTTAATAAAGGAACAATAATTTGTCACTAATATATCATAACACTGTCAATTATCTCTCTCTCTCTCCTCTCTCTGTCAACTCTTTCTTTCTCTATCTGTCTCTCTCTCTCTCCTGGCTCCAGGTGTGAAAAGGGGCAGTAAGAGCTATGGGCGACCCCCCTCTTTTTGTTTGCACCGGGTGTGCTTGGCGGGTGAGGGGTGTCCGCATCTGTAAAGGGGGCTGGCCATAAAGTGGGCTCCTTCCCTGGCTCCACATTTTTCAGCCATTTTCTCTTTGTTCTATCTATCCCCCTTCTCTCTCCCTCTTCGCTTCTCTTCTTTTGTTCTAGGGACGCCCCGTCTCAATTTATTATCTCTTATTATTCTCTATATTACTGTGCCTCTTTGCTTCATCGTGTGGGGAGATGTTACTTGAGGTGTCTTGCATTCCAGGCCTCCCCCCTTCCCCCCCCCCTCGTCGTGCTCCCGGCTTGCGAGTGAAGCCTGTTACGAGGAGTGGCTGAACAGGGGGGGCCACTGTTTCTTAACAGGCCTAATATATATATATATCTTCTTCCTATCAGCCTAAGTATATTTCTTAGTCGTTTCTAGTCTTATATTGCGTGACAATCAAGATTTATGAACGCGTCACAGCGTACTTATATATATATATATATATATATATATATATATATATATATATATATATATATATATATATATATATTCATATGAAGATTACTTGCATGCGTTTATAGTTTTATTCTATTTCTTTTTTCCTTTATATCGAGCTCTTTCAGTATCTTGGCACTGTATAACAATATCTTTCTCACCCTTTTCTCTTTGCCCTGCCATCTGCATCCACGTTTTGGTTTGATCTTAACCTTGTTTTTGCATTTTACGTCGTTTTTTGTTACATTATTTTTCGATTTTTTTGTTGTAGTTCACGGATGTCTTTTATCATTAGTCTACCGGGGAATCCATATTTTTCTACCCAATAACCCAAGGATTCCACCACGTCGGGATCCTCTTTTATGGACTGCCTTCCAGTCTTCACATGCGAGTTCCGAGAAGAATTTCTCTTTTTTTTTCTTTTTACTCTGTACTTTCCCCATTTTGAATTAAATTTAGTCCCAGTGGGTCTTTACACCTATAGTGCACTAACACTGGGTTTGTACTTTCCCCATTTTGAATTAAATTTAGTCCCAGTGGGTCTTTACACCTATAGTGCACTAACACTGGGTTTGTCAACAGGATGGTGATAAATTCCTTCAGTGTAAACTCGCTTCAACCTTTTCAGGTGGAGTTTCTTGTCTACAAACATCCACTGAAGTTCACCATTTGATTCCTGTTGATTTGGTATGAGATACAAATCACCTATTGGTAAAATGTATTTCCTTTCACACTTTTACACTTTCATTCCTTTTAGTTTGCTTCTTTGTTCAACATAACCAGGACTCTGCCATCCTTTACAGAATTTAATTAATCCATTTCAATTACTCCCTTAATTGAAATAGATTAATTAAGGGAGTCTGCCCTCCTACGGAATTTTGTTTGTTGTTTGAATTTTACCTGATAGTGCCTAGGATTGTCAGGGTTTTTATTTACAACCAGGACTCCGCCATCCTTTACAGAATTTAATCAGTCTGTTTCAACTAAGGGAGTCTGCCCTCCTACGTAATTTTGATGTTTGTATTTATTTTAATTTTGTTTGTCATTTCTCATTCATTCCTTTTTTAAATAAAATTTACTCACGATTCTCTGTGTCCTTGGTATCCCTTCAACTTTTGGACCCCAGCCCGTAAGGAAGAAACAGTCCTGGAAAAGGATCTTTATGCTGTGTACACAGACTTTTCTGGATCTTGCTCACCAGCTGGGATCGTCAGGTATATTGGGATCCGGCTCGACGGACCATGTTAATGTTAGGTATAAACACCAAACATTTGTATCACCAATCTGAAAGAAGGAAAACACAGATAATTGAGTTAATTTTATTTGCAATGAGAGGGTCTCGGGACTGCTCCGGTCACAATCCTCCGACACACTCTGAATAAAGTCTCTGCTCCCTTGTCTCTTATTGTGTTTTGGGCGTCCAAGTTACAGGAAGTTTCAAGCTGATCAAAGGAAAGAGGGGGTTATCTCCCAGTGACAAAAGGGTCTTTGTTGCATGACCACATGTTCTTTCAAGGTAACACTTTTATATTCTCTTTCCCCTTCTCCCGTAATCTTCACACGATAGTTCAAACAGGCGCCGGACCCCTGGAGCAGTTCCTCTTTGTTGAATAAGGTGAAACTTTCTCCAGGCCTCAGGACACCCTAGATCAGGGGTCCCCAAACTTTTTCCTGTGAGGGCCACATAACTTTTCCCTTCTCTGATGGGGGGCCGGTGTCAGTTTCTAACAGAAAAAGTGTGACGATCGTAGGGGAGCTTAATTTTTTTTATTGTTTTCCAGAAAGCCACACATAACCAAATAACCCTTTCCAGGTTCTTTACAGAAAAAAAGTCAGGAAACATATAATAACACTATTAATGAAATAAATAATAACTAAATAACCCTCTCTGAGTTCTTCACAGAAAAAACAGGAAATAAATAACACTATTTATGAAATAAATAATAACTAAATAACTCTCTCTGGGTTCTTCATAGAAAAAAAAGCCATGGAACATTAACTTTCTGTTGTGCCATGCACAATCTTCTCCCTTTGCTCTGAAGTTTATGCACGACACCACAACCGTCATTACAGAATCCCACGTCAACATTTTGCAGCACAGTGCTTGCTGGTGAATTTGGCAGTGGACTCGTAGCGGGGCGGTGAGACCCCTTTTTTCCAACTCCCGGTTCATGCGTCCCATTATTAGACCGCGAGTTTCGCCCACCATGCTAGGAGCCCCGTCAGTCGTGATGCTAGCTAGCTTTGACCAGTCCAGGTCCAACTTCTCCATGGTTTGGCACACTTTGTCAAAAATATCCTCTCCCGTTGTAGTCCCTTTGAGACTTTGGAGGGCTGCCAGATCCTCGCAAATCTCAAAGTTTGCGCTAACTCCACGAATAAAAATGAACAGTTGCGCTGTGTCTTGCCCGTCCGTGCTTTCATCCAGTGCTAATGAAAAAAAGTCAAATTATTTCGTCTTCTGCTGCAGCTGGGCATATACATTTCTCCCGATTTCTTCAACGCGTCTGGTCATTGTACTCACCGACAGACTTACGGCATTAAATGCATCTTTCTTCTCGGGACACACCTCCTCCGCGACAGTATCCATACATTTCTTAACAAACTCTCCGTCAGTGAAAGGCTTACCGCTGCTTGCTATCAATTTAGCAACCCAAAAGCTGGCCCGAACGGATGCCTGGTTCTGCTGAGATAGTAGTCCACTTTTTCGCTTTGAGAGTTTGTCTGCTCGTATTTGGCCTTGCAATCTATCGTACTTGTCTTTGTGACGGGATTCATAGTGTCGGCAAAGATTGTATTCTTTGAATACCGCCACCGTCTCTTGACAAATGAGACAAACAGCCTTTTCTTTGCATTGAACAAAAAAATAATCGTTTGTCCACCCCAGGTTAAATACCCTGCATTCTGAATCAATTTTTCTCTCACCTAACTTTTTCGCCATTATTCCGTTCTCAAACAGGTTGCAGTTTTAATATGCTTGAATAGTCCGCGATGGTCCCAGGGCTCCGCCCTCACCTGCGATCGTCCAGATGTCTCGGTAACACTGCTCGTGCATGCAACGGTGGACGTGCCCGCATGCATCAAAGGGAAACACTCTCCCCGCGCGTGTCACCAAAGAAGCAATGCGAAGCCCCGCTTCACTGGGATGATTTGTGGGCTCAGCAGGGGTGCAATGAACCAAACACAAGATTAAAACGTCCCAGTCTTCAAGGCCAAATAGGAAAAAAAATCTGATAGCGTCTCTGGTATTGTTCAGAGGGCCGGTCCAAATGTGCCGGCGGGCCGCATCCAAAAAAAAAAAAATAAATAAATAAAAAATAAAAATCCAATAGCGTCTCTGGTATTGTTCAGAGGGCCGGTCCAAATGTGCCGGCGGGCCGTATCCGGCCCGCGGGCCGTAGTTTGGTGACAATATTCACATTAAAATGTGCTTCAGCAGTCCACCACCACCAACAACAACAACAGGGTCCTCGTGGTTGGGTTTTCCCGACCGGTACTCAGTAGAATCTTTTGTTTCGCTCCTAGCGTTGTTGGAAATCTAGGGCCTAGATTATATGAGCAAGCCATTTCACACTCTAACCTAGAAGCAGGATAACTTATTTACAATAATTCCAACATGGGAACAATGATTTTGTAAGGACACTTGAAACAAATTTGATTTTTTTTCAATAATATTGTTTAAAAAATGAGTTCCATTATCGATCTTCATGGTTTCTGGAATAACATACTTTGGATTAATGTGTTTACACAATGCTTTGGGTACGGTTGATGCATCTGGTTGCTTTGCAGGAAATATTTCAACCCAGTTTGAAAAAGCATCTATGATAACTAAAGTATATTTTTCCCTTCAATTTTATTTAATTCAATAAAATCCCTATGGATTGTTTGAAATGGATATGTTGAATTAAGGAATTTACCATGCTTCAGTTGTAAATTGCCTCTAGTAGTATGTCAAGCAGAGATCAAATATGGTCTGCAAATTTTTTTAGAATACAGGTTAAATCAGGGGTCTCAAACTCAATTTACCTGGGGGCCGCTAGAGGCATAGTCTGGGTGAGACTGGGCCGCATCAGGATTTCCACAAGAAAAGCGCTGATAAAACATTCCAACGTTATCAAATATCTTTATATTTTAACAAAAAATAATGAAATAAACCTCAGTGAAGTAGAGCACATCCCCATATTCTGACTCCATTTCCTCTAAAAAAAAGCACGGAACCTTCTTTGCTTTAAGCCCCTGGATCTGATTTGGTTGATGCATTTCACAACGACAGACATCACATTGTCAAACTTCAGGCATCTGCTGCAAAGGGCCTGCTGATGGATAATGTAGTGCAGAGCTATGGCCTCCTCCACAACCTCCTCTTCCAGTTTTTTTTGAACAAGTGCTACCAGTCCATTCTTCCTCCCTGTCATTGATGGGGCTCCATCGGTTGTTATTCCAACAAAGCTCTTCCATGGCAAACCGGCATTCTCAATGGCATCATACAGCTGGTGAAATATTTCCTTAGCGGTGGTCGCCATGCATTGGAATTACTGTGAGCAACTCCTCCATCACTTCAAAATTGTCATCAACACCACGGACATATATTGCGAGCTGGGCAGTGTCTGTGATGTCTGGTCTCATCAAGAGCCACTGAATATACACAGAAACATTGTGCTTTCTCACACAGTTGATCATAAATATCACTTGATAGGTCAGAAATGTGCTCTGCCACGGTGTTGGCAGAAAGGCTGATGTGGTTGAACTGACTTCTTTTCTGGACAGACAAAATGTGCACCCTGTAATATGCACTTTTTGATAAATTCACCTTCTGTGAATGGCTTTCCTGCTTTAGCAATCAACTCACAAATGGCGTAGCTAGCTTCAACTGCTGCATTACTGTCTTTGGTAGCCTTCTTGAAGAAATCCTATTGCCTCAGAAGACGTGTTTTAAGACTGGCAACCTGGTTGGCTCTCATCTCCCTGGTATTTTTCGTACTCCTCAGCATGTCTTGTAGTATAATGACGTTTCAAGTTGTATTCCTTGTGCACCGCAACTTTTTCAGTGCAAATGAGACACGTCGGGGTGCCCCTGTGCTCAACAAAGAAATATTGCACTCCAACTTTTCTTGAAACTGTCTGTGCTCATCACCGACCTTTCTCTTCACGGCAGGCTTTGAAAGAGACATCTCTGGGGCTCTGTAATATGTGTTTCCACTTGGAATGAGTCTCGGGTTGAACTTTCACTTTCAGTCGCGCGGGTCTGTGGCGCATGTGCACTTTCGCTCTCCGATTGTATTGGATTACGGCAGTTCTCCGAATTTCTAAAGTGTCATGTTAACGCACTTACTGTTAAGTTTCAGTTTCACTCGCGGAGATGGCTACAGACACAGACACAGGCTGGATCACGGATCATAGCGCCTCATTAAGTTCTATGCTGAGAGCAGCGGAGGACTGTGCGCGCCGAGCGGAGTGATCGGCTTCACGGCTTCTCCTCCGCCCAGCTGATTGGAGGAATGAATGAATGAGTGAGTGAGCGAGGCACTGGACAGCCCGGCCGATGTCCCGCCCTCCAGAGCCGTATACCTCACCGTGATTGGTTCATTCAGCTCCGAACACAAGTGTCATTCATATTTATCTTGCGGGCCGCACGAACATTAATCTTTCATATTAAGACGGGGGCCGCAAATTATCGTCCCGGGGGCCGCAGTTGGCCCGCGGGCCGCGAGTTTGAGACCCCTGGGTTAAATCCATAAATGGTTATCACGTTAAGTTGGCATTTTGGTGGATCTGTGCGTCCGTGTCTTCCTTGTGTATGCTGTCTAGGCTCCCCTTCCTTCTGTGACCAGCTGTTTTGAGTTTATTTAATTAGGCCTTTTGTGTATATAAGGAGTGTTTGGTGACGTCTGACGTGGGAGTATTGCTACCATTACCTTGTATGTCCCGTCAAGTAAGTCATATTTTTTGTGCATTCTGTCGGTGTGCATTATTCACCTGTTTATTTTGTCACTGTGCCATAGAGCTTTTGTCATTAAAAAACAAAGTTTTGCACCAGCAATTTTTGCCGCCTTTTTTTCCCCTGCATCCTGGGTTCAACTCCGCCGCGTAGCCAACCCAAAAACATAACAGAATACTCCCACCACTAAACGAACAAAGTGATACACAAAACAACTACGAACCCAGTAATCCGAGCCCCAAGTTAACTCTTTGGTTTTTCACAGCCTTCACCCTACGTTGATTTCTATGTGGGCCCTATTTCTTCGGATGCTACGCCTGAAACTTTCCTGAACGCTTGCCTGGCCGCTTTCCCGGATGCTTGCCCAGACGATGACTCGGCGAACCGCGGCGATGGGTGGGGAGGAGGCGGCATGCCGATGCCCATTTTGAATCGTGGCAGGATGAAGACGGGCATTACGTGACATTAATATTGATATTAATGTTAATGAACATATTTATATTATTTCTTAATGACCATATTTATATTAATAAACATAATATATTAATGATAATAAACATAATAAATTCATGTTAATAAACATAATATATTAATGTTAATAAATATAATATATTCATGTTAATGAACATATTTTTATTCATTTTAATGAACATATTAATATTCATGTTAATGAACATATTTAGATTCATGTTAATGAATACATTTATATTCATGTTAATGAACATATGTATATTCATGTTAATGATCATATTTATATTCATGTTAATGAAGACATTTATATTCAAGTTAATGAACATATGTATATTCATGTTAATGAACATTTGTATATTCATGTTAATGAACATTTGTATATTCATGTTAATGAACATATTCATATTCATGTTAATGAATATATTCTTGTTAATGAACATATTTATAAAAATGTTAATGAACATATTCATGTTAATGAACATATTTATATACATGTTAATGAACATATTTATATACATGTTAATGAACATATTTATATTCATTTTAATAAACATATTTATATCGTTGTTAATGAACATATTTATATCCATGTTGATGAACATATTCATATGCATGTTAATAAACATATTCATGTTAATGAACATATTCATGTTAATGAACATATTTATAAAAATGTTAATGAACATATTCATATTCATGTTAATGAACATTTTTATATCCATCTTAAATAACATATGTATATCCATGTTGATGAACAATTTTTTTTCATGTTAATGAACATATTTATAATTCATGTTAATGAACATATGTATATTCGTGTTAATGAATATATCTATATTCATGTTAATGAACATATTTTCATTCATGTTGATGAACATATTCCTATTGATGTTAATGAACATAATCATATTTATATATTTATATTAATATTAATGAACATACTATTTATATTCATGTTATTTGACATTTATATTAATATTAATGAACATACTATTTATATTCATGTTATTTGACATTAATATTAATGTTAATGAACATATTTATATTCATTTTAATGAATATATTTATATTCATGTTAATGAACATATGTATATTCATGTTAATGAACATATTTATATTCATGTTAATAAACATGTTTATAGTCATGTTAATGAACATATGTATATTCATTATAATGAACATATTTATATTAATGTTAATGAAGACATTTATATTCAAGCTAAAGAACATATTTATATTCATGTTAATGAACATATTTATATTCATGTTAATGAACATATTTATTTTATTTGTTAAAGCACATTTTTATATCCATGTTGATGAACATATTCATATTCATGTTAATGAACATATTTATTTTATTTGTTAAAACACATTTTTATATCCATGTTGATGAACATATTCATATTCATGTTAATGAACATTTGTATATTCATGTTAATGAACATTTGTATATTCACGTTAATGAACATTTGTATATTCATGTTAATGAACATATTCATAATCATGTTAATGAACATATTCTTGTTAATGAACATATTTATATACATGTTAATGAACATATTTATATACATGTTAATGAACATATTCATATTCATATTCATGTTAATGAACATTTTTATATCCATGTTAAATAGCATATGTATATCCATGTTGATGAACATTTTTTTTTCATGTTAATGAACATATTTATAATTCATGTTAATGAACATCTGTATATTCGTGTGAATGAGCATATGTATATTCATGTTAATGAACATATTTTTTTTCATGTTAATGAACATATTTATATTCATGTTAATGAACATATTTATATCCATTTTAAGCAACATATGTATAGCCATGTTAATGAACACATTTATAAACATGTTAATGAACATATTCATGTTATTGAACATATTCATATTCATGTTAATGAACTTCTTTATATCCATGTTAATGAACATATTCATATTTGTGTTAATGAACATATTCATAATCATGTTAATGAACATATTCTTGTTAATGAACATATTTATAAAAATGTTAATGAACATATACATGTTAATGAACATATTTATATACATGTTAATGAACATATTTATATTCATTTTAATAAACATATTTATGTCCATGTTAATGAACATATTTATATCCATGTTGATGAACATATTCATATGCATGTTAATAAACATATTCATGTTAATGAACATATTCATGTTAATGAACATATTCATGTTAATGAACATATTTATATACATGTTAATGAACATATTCATATTCATGTTAATGAACATTTTTATATCCATGTTAAATAACATATGTATATCCATGTTGATGAACATTTTTTTGTCATATTAATGAACATATTTATAATTCATGTTAATGAACATATGTATATTCGTGTTAATGAGCATATGTATATTCATGTTAATGAACATATTTTTATTCATGTTAATGAACATATTTATATTCATGTTGATGAACATATTCATATTCATGTTAATGAACATATTCATAATGATGTTAATGAACATATTCTTGTTAATGAACACATTTATAAACATGTTAATGAATGATGTTTTTTGACCTCTCCAGTGCCTTCAACACCATTCAGCCGGTTCTACTGAGAGGGAAACTGGAAGAGGCTGGAGTAAGGAACCACCTAGCCGCATGGATCATCGACTTCCTCACTGACAGACCACAATATGTGAGACTCCAGGACTGTACGTCTGATGTGGTAGCTTGCAGCACGGGGGCCCCACAAGGCACAGTGCTCTCTCCACTCCTCTTCTCCCTCTACACATCGGACTTTAAACATAATACAGACACCTGCCACCTCCAGAAGTTCTCTGACGACACCGCTATTGTTGGACGAGTGACGGACGGGAACGACCTGGAGTACAGGGGAGTCATCACAGCCTTTGTTGACTGGTGTAGGCAAAACCACCTCTACATCAACACCAGTAAGACAAAGGAAATGGTCATCGATTTTTGGAGGAATCCTCAACAGACCACTCAGGTGAACATCCAGGGTACAGACATTGAAATCGTGGAGAATTTTAAGTACCTGGGTGTTCACCTCAACAACAAACTAGACTGGTCCACAAACACAGATGCCCTGTACAAAAGGGGCCAGAGCCGCCTCTACCTACTGAGGAGTCTACGGTCCTTTGGCGTGTGCAGGACACTGCTGAGGACTTTCTACGACACTGTGGTGGACTCTGCAGTGTTTTATGCAGTGCTTTGTTGGGGATGCGGGAGCACGGAGAGGGACAGGAACAGGCTGAATACTCTGGTCAGGAGGGCCAGCTCTGTTCTGGGCTGTCCTTTGGACTCTGTGGAGGAAGTGGGAGAGCGGAGGATGCTGACCAGGATGATGTCCATCATGGACAGCACCTCCCACCCCCTGCATGAGTCTGTGGAGTCCCTCCGAAGCTCCTTTAGCAATAGACTGCGGCACCCTCATTGCAGGAAGGAGCGCTTCCGCAGATCCTTCCTCCCATCAGCTGTCAGGCTCTTTAACAAAAAATGGCTGTGTGTTAAGACCTACCGTATGCATGCATGTACATTTATGTGTATGTATGTATGTATGTATATATGTCCTAAGCAACACGCTTATTTAATTATATATTGATTCATGTACTTATTTCTTGACCTACTTATTACCTATCTATTACCTATCTATTTATGTCTAAAATGCCTTTCCTATTCCTGCATCCTCACCCTCTTGCCACTGGAACAACGAAATTTCCCGAATACGGGATGAATAAAGTTATCCAATCCAATCCAATCCAATATTTATATCCATGTTGATGAATATATTCATATTCATGTTGATGAACATATTCCTATTGATGTTAATGAACATAATCATGTTAATATATTTATATTAATATTAATGAACATACTATTTATATTCATGTTATTTGACATTTATATTAATATTAATGAACATACTATTTATATTTATGTTATTTGACATTTATATTATTGTTAATGAACATATTTATATTCATGTTAATGAATATATTTATATTCATGTTAATGAACATATTTATATTCATGTTAATGAACTTCTTTATATCCATGTTAATGAACATATTCATATTTGTGTTAATGAACATATTCATAATCATGTTAATGAACATATTCTTGTTAATGAACATATTTATAAAAATGTTAATGAACATATACATGTTAATGAACATATTTATATACATGTTAATGAACATATTTATATTCATTTTAATAAACATATTTATGTCCATGTTAATTAACATATTTATATCCATGTTGATGAACATATTCATATGCATGTTAATAAACATATTCATGTTAATGAACATATTCATGTTAATGAACATATTCATGTTAATGAACATATTTATATACATGTTAATGAACATATTCATATTCATGTTAATGAACATTTTTATATCCATGTTAAATAACATATGTATATCCATGTTGATGAACATTTTTTTGTCATATTAATGAACATATTTATAATTCATGTTAATGAACATATGTATATTCGTGTTAATGAGCATATGTATATTCATGTTAATGAACATATTTTTATTCATGTTAATGAACATATTTATATTCATGTTGATGAACATATTCATATTCATGTTAATGAACATATTCATAATGATGTTAATGAACATATTCTTGTTAATGAACACATTTATAAACATGTTAATGAATGATGTTTTTTGACCTCTCCAGTGCCTTCAACACCATTCAGCCGGTTCTACTGAGAGGGAAACTGGAAGAGGCTGGAGTAAGGAACCACCTAGCCGCATGGATCATCGACTTCCTCACTGACAGACCACAATATGTGAGACTCCAGGACTGTACGTCTGATGTGGTAGCTTGCAGCACGGGGGCCCCACAAGGCACAGTGCTCTCTCCACTCCTCTTCTCCCTCTACACATCGGACTTTAAACATAATACAGACACCTGCCACCTCCAGAAGTTCTCTGACGACACCGCTATTGTTGGACGAGTGACGGACGGGAACGACCTGGAGTACAGGGGAGTCATCACAGCCTTTGTTGACTGGTGTAGGCAAAACCACCTCTACATCAACACCAGTAAGACAAAGGAAATGGTCATCGATTTTTGGAGGAATCCTCAACAGACCACTCAGGTGAACATCCAGGGTACAGACATTGAAATCGTGGAGAATTTTAAGTACCTGGGTGTTCACCTCAACAACAAACTAGACTGGTCCACAAACACAGATGCCCTGTACAAAAGGGGCCAGAGCCGCCTCTACCTACTGAGGAGTCTACGGTCTTTTGGCGTGTGCAGGACACTGCTGAGGACTTTCTACGACACTGTGGTGGACTCTGCAGTGTTTTATGCAGTGCTTTGTTGGGGATGCGGGAGCACGGAGAGGGACAGGAACAGGCTGAATACTCTGGTCAGGAGGGCCAGCTCTGTTCTGGGCTGTCCTTTGGACTCTGTGGAGGAAGTGGGAGAGCGGAGGATGCTGACCAGGATGATGTCCATCATGGACAGCACCTCCCACCCCCTGCATGAGTCTGTGGAGTCCCTCCGAAGCTCCTTTAGCAATAGACTGCGGCACCCTCATTGCAGGAAGGAGCGCTTCCGCAGATCCTTCCTCCCATCAGCTGTCAGGCTCTTTAACAAAAAATGGCTGTGTGTTAAGACCTACCGTATGCATGCATGTACATTTATGTGTATGTATGTATGTATGTATATATGTCCTAAGCAACACGCTTATTTAATTATATATTGATTCATGTACTTATTTCTTGACCTACTTATTACCTATCTATTACCTATCTATTTATGTCTAAAATGCCTTTCCTATTCCTGCATCCTCACCCTCTTGCCACTGGAACAACGAAATTTCCCGAATACGGGATGAATAAAGTTATCCAATCCAATCCAATCCAATATTTATATCCATGTTGATGAATATATTCATATTCATGTTGATGAACATATTCCTATTGATGTTAATGAACATAATCATGTTAATATATTTATATTAATATTAATGAACATACTATTTATATTCATGTTATTTGACATTTATATTAATATTAATGAACATACTATTTATATTTATGTTATTTGACATTTATATTATTGTTAATGAACATATTTATATTCATGTTAATGAATATATTTATATTCATGTTAATGAACATATTTATATTCATGTTAATGAACATATTTATTTTATTTGTTAAAGCACATTTTTATATCCATGTTGATGAACATATTCATATTCATGTTAATGAACATATTTATTTTATTTGTTAAAGCACATTTTTATATCCATGTTGATGAACATATTCATATTAATGTTAATGAACATTTGTATATTCATGTTAATGAACATTTGTATATTCATGTTAATGAACATATTCATAATCATGTTAATGAACATATTCTTGTTAATGAACATATTTATAAAAATGTTAATGAACATATACATGTTAATGAACATATTTATATACATGTTAATGAACATATTTATATTCATTTTAATAAACCTATTTATATCCATGTTAATGAACATATTTATATCCATGTTGATGAACATATTCATATGCATGTTAATAAACATATTCATGTTAATGAACATATTCATGTTAATGAACATATTTATATACATGTTAATGAACATATTTATATTCATATTCATGTTAATGAACATTTTTATATCCATGTTAAATAACATGTATATCCATGTTGATGAACAATTTTTTTTCATGTTAATGAACATATTTATAATTCATGTTAATGAACATATTTATATTCATGTTGATGAACATATTCATATTCATGTTAATGAACATATTCATATTGATGTTAATGAACATATTCTTGTTAATGAACACATTTATAAACATGTTAATGAACATATTCATGTTATTGAACATATTCATATTCATGTTAATGAACTTCTTTATATCCATGTTAATGAACATATTTATATTCATGTTAATGAACATATTCATATGCATGTTAATGAACAAATTCTTGTTAATGAACACATTTATAAACATGTTAATGAACATATTCATGTTATTGAACATATTCATATTCATGTTAATGAACTTCTTTATATCCATGTTAATGAACATATTCATAATCATGTTAATGAACATATTCATATCCATGTTAATGAACATATTTGATTCATGTTAATGAACATATTTATATTCGTGTTAATTAACATATTTATATTCATGTTAATGAACATATGTATATTCGTGTTAATGAATATATCTATATTCATGTTAATAAACATATTTTCATTCATGTTAATGAACATATTTATATCCATGTTAATGAACATATTTATATCCATGTTGATGAATATATTCATATTCATGTTGATGAACATATTCCTATTGATGTTAATGAACATAATCATATTAATATATTTATATTAATATTAATGAACATACTATTTATATTCATGTTATTTGACATTTATATTAATGTTAATGAACATATTTATATTCATGTTAATGAATATATTTATATTCATGTTAATGAACATATGTATATTCATGTTAATGAACATATTTATATTCATGTTAATAAACATATTTATAGTCATGTTAATGAACATATGTATATTCATTATAATGAACATATTTATATTAATGTTAATGAAGACATTTATATTCAAGCTAAAGAACATATTTATATTCATGTTAATGAACATATTTATATTCATGTTAATGATCATATTTATTTTATTTGTTAAAGCACATTTTTATATCCATGTTGATGAACATATTCATATTCATGTTAATGAACATATTCATGTTAATGAACATATTCATGTTAATGAACATATTCATGTTAATGAACATATTCATGTTAATGAACATATTCATGTTAATGAACATTTTCATGTTAATGAACATATTCATGTTAATGAACATATTCATGTTAATGAACATATTCATGTTAATGAACATATTCATGTTAATGAACATATTCATGTTAATGAACATATTCATGTTAATGAACATATTCATGTTAATGAACATATTCATGTTAATGAACATATTCATGTTAATGAACATATTCATGTTAATGAACATATTCATGTTAATGAACATATTCATGTTAATGAACATATTTATTTCCATGTTAATGAACATACTTATATCCATGTTAATGAACATATTTACATTCATGTTAATGAAAATATGTATATTCATGTTAATGAACATATTTATATTCATGTTAATGAACATATTTATATTCATGTTAATGACATATTAATATCCATGTTGATGAACATATTCATAATAATATTAATAATCGGACATTGGCCCTGTCGTCATCATCAACAACAAAAGCCTACTTGTCATCACACCGAGAAACTGCGCATGACGAAATTGGTAGTGATTCTCCATAAGGTGCGTTTACTCGGCAAAAGACCTAAATAAGTGAAAGTTACAGACTTGTAATTTGGCATTCTGCTGTTATGGATACCTCGTGTCACCCCCCGAGCAGGTCACTTACCTCTCACTGTCTTTCACTTATCTTCAGTCAGCTAGTAGGAGGCAGATCACTACCCAAACATCTTTTCATTTTACCTCAGAAGGGAGTGTGTGTAGTGTACCACAAATTTAGAGTTCTGATGGATGTGGGGAAAAACTGTCCTTAAGCCTATTTGTCCTTACTTTGTGGGACCTATAGCTTCTGCCAGAGGGCAGCAGCTTGAACAGATTGTTACCAGGGTGGTATGGGTCCCCTATGATGTTCCTGGCTCTGCTGAGGTAATGAGGGCTGGCAAGGTCTTCCAGTGAGGGCAGAGAGCAGCCGATGATCCTCTGGGCAGTGTTAATCGCTTTCTGCATGGCATTTTTGTCTGCCGCCGTGCTTTTAGCATACCACACTGTGATGCAGTACGTCAGGATGCTCTCTACAGTGGTTTTATAGAAGGTGTCCAAGAAGCTTGGTGTCCAAGTGGTTCCTCCTAAGTACGCTGAGGAAATGGAATTGTTTCTGAGCCTTCTTCACTACTGCCGTGATGTTTGTAGACCATGAGAGCTTATCCGTGACGTGGACCCCCAGGAATTTAAAGGACTGGACCCTGTCTACACATACTCCAATTATGAGGAGTGGGGCCAGATCTGTGCCGTGTTTGCGGAAGTCCAGGATTATTTCTTTAGTTTTCGTTGTGTTCAGTGGGAGATTGTTCACCAAGCACCACGAAGACAGTTTGTTTACCTCATCTCTGTAGGCCGACTTATCCCCTCCTGAGATGAGTCCGACCAAATTTGATGATGGAGTTAGACTGGTGGGTGGTTGTACAGTCGTATGTGTAAAGGGAGTACAGAAGAGTCATGTTGATGAACATATTCATATTCATGTTAATGAACATATTCATATTCATGTTAATGAATATATTCACATTCATGCCAATGAACATATTCTTGTTAATGAACATATTTATAAACATGTTAATGAACATATTCATGTTCATGTTAATGAACATATTCATGTTAATGAACATATTCATGTTAATGAACATATTCATGTTAATGAACATATTCATATTCATGTTAATAAACATCTTTATATCCACGTTAATGAACATATTTTCATTCATGTTAATGAACATATTTAAATCCATGTTAATGAACATATTTATATCCATGTTGATGAATATATTCATATTCATGTTGATGAACATATTCCTATTGATGTTAATGAACATAATCATGTTAATATATTTATATTAATATTAATGAACATACTATTTATATTCATGTTATTTGACATTTATATTAATATTAATGAACATAATATTTATATTTATGTTATTTGACATTTATATTATTGTTAATGAACATATTTATATTCATGTTAATGAATATATTTATATTCGTGTTAATGAGCATATGTATATTCATGTTAATGAACATATTTTTTTTCATGTTAATGAACATATTTATATTCATGTTAATGAACATATTTATATCCATTTTAAGGAACATATGTATATCCATGTTAATGAACACATTTATAAACATGTTAATGAACATATTCATGTTATTGAACATATTCATATTCATGTTAATGAACTTCTTTATATCCATGTTAATGAACATATTCATATTTGTGTTAATGAACATATTCATAATCATGTTAATGAACATATTCTTGTTAATGAACATATTTATAAAAATGTTAATGAACATATACATGTTAATGAACATATTTATATACATGTTAATGAACATATTTATATTCATTTTAATAAACATATTTATGTCCATGTTAATGAACATATTTATATCCATGTTGATGAACATATTCATATGCATGTTAATAAACATATTCATGTTAATGAACATATTCATGTTAATGAACATATTTATATACATGTTAATGAACATATTCATATTCATGTTAATGAACATTTTTATATCCATGTTAAATAACATATGTATATCCATGTTGATGAACAATTTTTTTCATATTAATGAACATATTTATAATTCATGTTAATGAACATATGTATATTCGTGTTAATGAGCATATGTATATTCATGTTAATGAACATATTTTTATTCATGTTAATGAACATATTTATATTCATGTTGATGAACATATTCATATTCATGTTAATGAACATATTCATAATGATGTTAATGAACATATTCTTGTTAATGAACACATTTATAAACATGTTAATGAACATATTCATGTTATTGAATACATTCATATTCATGTTAATGAACTTCTTTATATCCATGTTAATGAACATATTTATATTCATGTTAATGAACATATTCATATTCATGTTAATAAACAAATTCTTGTTAATGAACACATTTATAAACATGTTAATGAACATATTCATGTTATTGAACATATTCATATTCATGTTAATGAACTTCTTTATATCCATGTTAATGAACATATTCATATTTGTGTTAATGAACATATTCATATTTGTGTTAATGAACATATTCATATTTGTGTTAATGGACATATTCATAATCATTTTAATGAACATATTTATATCCATTTTAACCAACATATGTATATCCATGTTAATGAACATATTTTATTCATGTTAATGAACATATTTATATTCGTGTTAATTAACATATTTATATTCATGTTAATGAACATATGTACATTCATGTTAATGAATATATCTATATTCATGTTAATGAACATATTTTCATTCATGTTAATGAACATATTTAAATCCATGTTAATGAACATATTTATATCCATGTTGATGAATATATTCATATTCATGTTGATGAACATATTCCTATTGATGTTAATGAACATAATCATGTTAATATATTTATATTAATATTAATGAACATACTATTTATATTCATGTTATTTGACATTTATATTAATATTAATGAACATACTATTTTTATTTATGTTATTTGACATTTATATTATTGTTAATGAACATATTTATATTCATGTTAATGAATATACCGTAATTACTCGAATATAACACGCATATTTTTGCTATATAATTAATTCCAATAGTTGGGGGTGCGTGTTATAATCAATAACTAATTTATTTATTTATTTATTTATTTTTTGTGTCTTGTTACATGGCCCTTAGCCTGGTGCTTTTTCTTGCCAAATAAATTGAATTGAAATTGAATTGAATAAAATAAATTACAAATTTTCGATCGAAAAAAGCATTGTCAAACTCACTTTGACGCACGGATTTTACGTCATCTCGTAGAGCCGACGCATGGATTTTACGTCATCTCGTGAAGCCGACGCACGGATTTTACGTCATCTCGTAAAGCCGAGACCACCACTGCCCCCCTCTGGCCTCGTACCCGTCTCAGTTCACCCTCTCTCAGTTCAGTGTTATAATCAATAACTAAAATAAATTACAAATTTTCGATCGAAAAAAGCATTGTCAAACTCACTTTCACGCACGGATTTTACGTCATCTCGTAAAGCCAATCGGATGATGTGTTGTGGGAGGAAGAGGAAGTGGATGAAGGAAGCGTGGACGTTGATAGGATTCTCAACGAAGAGATGTATGAGAGGACAGACAAAGAGAGAGAGGAACTCTTCATTTGAAGGATTCTAATGAATAAATTTGTTTGAACAAAACAATCGTGAAACGAAGAAAAAAAGGTAAGATTTCTGATTTTCGTCAGCGGGAAATTTTAGGTGTGCACTATATTCGAGTACTGCGTTTTTCCAGATTTTTTTGGCCCAAAATGACCTGCGTGTTATTTTCGAGTGCGCGTTATATTCGAGTAATTACGGTACGTTTTTTTGTAAAACTGATCAAATTTTACCATTTTGGCTCTAATCCGGATCGTTTCGGTCACTGGTAGCAGAGGAAAACAGCATCGTGGACTGCTATTATCATGCTTTAGGCATGATGTGCACGCGCATTCCCCTTTCAACTGTCTGCCTTTTAAACTTTAAATATAGCAAGCAAGGTACCCAGACAGTCAAGCTGTCAGTGTCATACAGTGACATCTACAGAATGTTGAATTTAGTGCATACAAAAGACTAATGTCACCCTGTCCACTTTGGGGAAAATTATAGACTTTTAAGTGTGCCCTATGTGAGTAAATATGTGCCGCGTTCTTTTTGTACGGTTTATTATCGCTTAATACGGGGAATTGCAATCATTAATAAGGGGAGCAATTGGCAGAGGGAGACTGGTATGCATCTGCTTTATTGGCAAACAGGTTAATGTGATTTTTACAATACTTACACTAAAAGTTTGCACATTAACAGATTTGTGATTAAATAACTATGACTTTAAAAACCATAGTAATTCCTAAATTGAAGGTAATAATAACAATTATGAGAAGGCCAAATATGGGCAGCAGGCAGGGGACAGCCGGGATTGGTGGCCAGCACATTGCAAAGTGCAAGAAGACTGTCAGTCAGTCAGACTGTCTCCATCTCTCCCTCTCCCTCCATCCCTCTCTCTCTGTCCCCGTCTGTCTCTCTCTCAGTCCCCGTCTGTCTCTCTCAGTCCCCGTCTGTCTCTCTCTCGCTCAGTCCCTGTCTCTCCCGCTCTCTCTCCCACACAAACACACACACACATGTCGTAAAACCTCTATTTCAACAGCATGCCGTT
>NC_135396.1:18286663-18419163 GCF_051989625.1 Stigmatopora argus | reverse complement strand
TCCATGTTGATGAACATATTCATATGCATGTTAATAAACATATTCATGTTAATGAACATATTCATGTTAATGAACATATTTATATACATGTTAATGAACACATTCATATTCATATTCATGTTAATGAACATTTTTATATCCATGTTAAATAACATGTATATCCATGTTGATGAACAATTTTTTTTCATGTTAATAAACATATTTATAATTCATGTTAATGAACATATTTATATTCATGTTGATGAACATATTCATATTCATGTTAATGAACATATTCATATTGATGTTAATGAACATATTCTTGTTAATGAACACATTTATAAACATGTTAATGAACATATTCATGTTATTGAACATATTCATATTTATGTTAATGAACTTCTTTATATCCATTTTAATGAACATATTTATATTCATGTTAATGAACATATTCTTGTTAATGAACATATTTATAAACATGTTAATGAACATATTCATGTTCATGTTAATGAACATATTCATGTTAATGAACATATTCATGTTAATGAACATATTCATATTCATGTTAATAAACATCTTTATATCCACGTTAATGAACATTTTTATATTCATATTAATGAACATATTTATATCCATGTTGATGAACATATTCATATTCATGTTGATAACATTTTCATATGCATGTTAATGAACATATTTATATTCATGTTAATGAACATATTTATATCCATGTTGATGAACATATTCATATTCATGTTGATGAACATATTCATATGCATGTTAATGAACATATTTATGTTAATGAACATTCATATTCATGTTAATGAACATATTCATGTTAATGAACATATTCATGTTAATGAACATATTCATGTTAATGAACATATTCATGTTAATGAACATATTCATGTTAATGAACATATTCATGTTAATGAACATATTCATGTTAATGAACATATTCATGTTAATGAATATATTCATGTTAATGAACATATTCATGTTAATGAACATATTCATGTTAATGAACATATTCATGTTAATGAACATATTCATGTTAATGAACATATTCATGTTAATGAACATATTCATGTTAATGAACATATTCATGTTAATGAACATATTCATATTCATGTTAATGAACATATGTATATCCATGTTAATGAACATATTTTATTCATGTTAATGAACATATTTATATTCATGTTAATGAACATATGTATATTCATGTTAATGTTCTTATTTTTATTCATGTTAATGAACATATTTATATTCATGTTAATGAACATATGTATATTCATGTTAATGTACTTATTATTATTCATGTTAATGAACATATTTATATTCATGTTGATGAACATATTCATATTCATGTTACTGAACATATTCATTTTAATAAACATTTTTATATTCATGTTAATGAACATATTTATATGCATGTTAATGAACATATTTATGTTATTGAACATTCATATTCATGTTAAAGAACATATTCTTGTTAAGAACATATTCATGTTAATGAACATATTCATGTTAATGAACATATTCATGTTAATGAACATATTCATGTTAATGAACATATTCATGTTAATGAACATATTCATATTAATGAACATGAATATGTTCATTAACATATAAATAAACATGAACATATAAATAAACATGAACATATAAATAAACATGAACATATAAATAATGAACATTTTTTATAAACATTGTAATGAACATATTCATATACATGTTAATGAACATATTCATAATCATGTTAATGAATATATTCATAATATATATATCCATGTTAATGAACATATTTTATTCATGTTAATGAACATATTTATATTCATGTTTATGAACATATGTATATTCATGTTAATGAACATATGTGTATCCATGTTGATGAACGTATTCATATTCATGTTAATGAACATAATCATATTGATGTTAATGAACATATTCATATTAATGGTAATGAACATCTTTATATAATAATATATAATAATAATCGGACATAGGCCATGTCGTCATTACCACAACACAAAAAAGCCTACTTGTCATCACACGCAGAAACTGCGTGTGACGAAATTGATGGTGCTTCTCCATAAGCTACGTTTAATCGGCAAAAGACCTAAATAAGTGTAAGTTACGGACTTGTAATTTGTCATTCAGCTGTTGTGGATACAGGTCGCTTACCTCTCGATTACATACAGGTCGCTTACCTCTCGATTACCGCACACTGTCTGCCACTTACCTTCCTTCAAGTCAGCTAGTAGGAGGCAGATCACCAACCAAACATCTATTCATATGCCGCAGAAGGGAATGTGTGTATGTTAGCGCGAGTTTAGATGTCTGACGGATGTGGGGAAAAAACTGTCCTTAAGCCTATTTGTCCGAGCTTTGTGGGACCTATAGCGTCTGCCAGAGGGCAGCAGCTGGAACAGATTGTGACCAGGGTGGTAAGGGTCCCCTATGATGTGCTTGGCTCTGCTGAGGTAACGCGGGCTGGCAATGTCTTCAAGTGAGGGCAGAGAGCAGCCGACAATCCTCTGGGCAGTGTTAATCACTTTCTGCATGGCCTTTTTGTCTGCCGCCGTGCTTCCAGCGTACCACACTGTGATGCCGTACGCCAGGATGCTCTCTACAGTGGTTCTATAGAAGGTTCTCAGAAGATTGGAGCCCAAGTTGTTCTTCCTGAGCACCCTGAGGAAATGGAGTCGTGTCTGAGCCTTCTTCACCACTGCCGTGGTGTTTGTAGACCATGAGAGCTTGTCCGTGACGTGGACCCCCAGGAATTTAAAGGACTGGACCCTGTCTACACATACTCCATTTATGAGGAGTGGGGCCAGATCTGTGCCGTGTTTGCGAAAGTCCAAGATTATTTCTTTAGTTTTCGTGGTGTTCAGTGTGAGATTGTTCACCGAGCACCACGAAGACAAATTGTTGACCTCATCTCTGTAAGCCGACTCATCCCCTCCTGAGATGAGTCCGACCACAGTGGTGTCGTCAGCGAATTTGATGATGGCGTTAGACTGGTGGGTGGGTGCACAGTCGTAGGTGTACAGGGAGTACAGAAGAGGACTCAGTACACAGCCTTGAGGGGAGCCAGTGCTCAGTGTAATGGAGGAAGATAGGTGGGAACCAAGTCTAACAGTCTGTGGGCGGTTGGTCAAGAAGTCCTTTATCCAGCAGCAGATTGAAGAGGATAGTCCAAGGTGGGAGAGTTTGTCAGTCAGAATGTCCGGTTTTATGGTATTGAAGGCTGAGCTGTAGTCAATGAAGAGCATCCTCACGTAGTTCCCAGGGTGTTCCAGATGGCTCAGTGCTGTATGAAGAGCAATGGCAATAGCATCATCAGTGGACCTGTTTGCCCTATAAGCAAACTGGTGAGGGTCAATTGAGGGAGAGATTGTATTCCTGATATGGCGGGCTACCAACTTTTCAAAGCACTTCATGATCACAGGCGTGAGGGCAACAGGCCTATAATCATTCATGCTGCCAATGGTTGGCTTTTTGGGGACAGGGATGATGGTGGCAGATTTCAGACAAGATGGAATGATGGATAGTTGCAGGGAACAATTGAAAATATTTGTGAAGACTCCAGCCAGCTGGTCAGCACAGGCTTTGAGCACCTTCCCAGGTACTCCGTCAGGGCCCGCAGCCTTCCTGGTGTTCACAGACCGCATTACCAGTCTCACTTCCTGTTCCCGGAACGTCAGTATATTGCTGCAGGGTGGTGGTGGGGGTGTTGAGACTGGGCCTGATTTGTCAGTCTCAAAGCGGGCAAAGAAACGGTTCAAATTCTCCGCTAGTGAGGCATCTGCATTAACAGACATAGTATTGTTGTTGTAGTTGGTAATATGTCGTATTCCTTGCCACATCTTCTTTGGGTTATTTTCTGTGAAGTGCTCCTCAATTTTTTTGGTATATGCTGCCTTGGCCTTTTTAATGCCTCTTTTCAGCTCAGCTCTGGCAGCGCTATATTTTATCTTGTCCCCTGATCTAAAGGCGGAATTACGGCATTTGATGAGTGCCTGTGTCTCATTGGTCATCCAGGGTTTTTGGTTAGGAAAAACCCGTATTCGTTTATCTATAGTGACGTTGTCGATGCAGTTTTTTATGTAAGAAAGAACAGAGTCCGTGTAGTCCTGGAGGTTGGCGTGTACAAATAGTTCCCAGTTGGTGCGGGAAAAGCAGTCCTGCAGCTGAGAGAGTGCGTTGTCGGGCCAAGTTTTTATTGTCTTTATTTGTGGCGTTGTTTGCCTCCGGAGTGGAGTGTAAGCGGGGGTGAGAGATAGGCAGAGGTGATCTGATCCAGCTAGGTGGGGTAGGGAAGTGGCTTTATAAGCATGTTTGATGTTAGAATAGACATGGTCAAGAGTTTTGTCTCCTCTAGTATTACAATTTACGTATTGAATAAACTTAGGTAAAACAGTCTTTAAACACGCCTTGTTGAAATCACCAGCGACAATAAAAACTCCATCGGGGTGAGCAAGCTGTTGTTTGTTAACAGCCGCTAGCAGGAGGTTAAGTGCCGTGTTAACGTTAGCATTCGGAGGTATATAGATAGCCGTTGCTATGACGACGTTAAGCTCTCTTGGAAGATAATAGGGCCTACATCGTATTGCTAATAACTATAAATCCGGGGAACAGTGAGTGTCAATAATTTTACTGTCGCAACACCATTCATTATGTACATACATGCACAGTCCACCGCCCTTGCTTTTGCCTGTTAATACTTTAGAACGGTCGTTGCGAAAAAGCGTTCGGCTAGCTAGCGATACCGCCGCGTCGGGGATATGCGGGTGTAGCCACGTTTCGGAGATGATAATAATATTACAGTTTCTAACAAAGCTGTTGGTAGCAATACGAAATTCCAACTCATCCATTTTGTGGGTGATGGATCGGGCGTTCGCCCGATGGATTGATATCCATGTTAATGAACATATTTATATTAATATTAATGAACATACTATTTGTATTCATGTTATTTGACATTTCTATTCATTTTAATGAGCATATTTATATTCATGTTAATTAAAATATTCATATTCATGTTAATGAACATATTTATATCCATGTTAATAAACATATTTATATTCATGTTAATGAACATATTTATATCCATGTTAATTAACATATTTATATACATTCTAATCAACATATTTATATCCATGTTATTGAACATGTTTACATCCATGTTAATGAACATATTTATATGAATGTTAATGAACATATTTACATCCATATTGTCGAACATATTTATATCCATCTTGATGAACATGTTCACAATCATATTGATGAACATATTCATTCATGAATATGTTAATCATGTTAATGAACATATTTATTTACATGTTAATGGACATTTATATCCATGTTAATGAACATATTTATATCCATGTTAATGAACATATTTACATACATGGTAATGAACATATTTATATCCATGTTAATGAACGTATTTATATTCATGTTAATGAAGATATTTCTATTCATGTTAATGAAAATATTTATATTCATGTTCATGAAAATATTTATATTCATGTTACTGAACATATTTATATTCATGTTCATGAAAATATTTATATTCATGTTAATGAACATATTTTTTCTCCCCTGACTCCCCAGAAGAGAAGCAACTCTCCCCCTCGTTCTCCTCCTCCTCCTCTTCTTCCCCCTCTTCCACCAATCTCTGCATTACTGTCGATCAGGTGATAAAACAGCTAAAGAAGATCAAGGCAAGGAAGTCCTCTGGTCCAGACGGCCTCAGCTCCAGACTACTGAGGGAGTGTGCGGATCAGTTTGGCAAAGTGATTCTGCATACTTTCAACCTAAGCCTCAGTCTGCAGAAGATCCCCACCTTGCGGAAAACTTCCTGTGTGTTCCCAGTTCCAAAGACTGCGAACCCCAGGGAGCCAAACCACTTCAGGCCGGTAGCATTAACCTCTCACCTAATCAAGATATTGGAGAAAATCATCCTCAATCACCTCAGCCCCCTGATGAATGCAGAACTGGACCCTCTGCAGTTCGCCTATCGTCCAGGCATTGGTGTGGAAGATGCTACCACCTACCTGAGGCACATGTCTCTTGTCCTGAAGAACACGGGAAGCACGCTGAGAATGATGTTTTTTGACCACTCCAGTGCGTTCAACACCATTCAGCCGGTCCTACTGAGAGGGAAACTGGAAGAGGCTGGAGTAAGGAACCACCTAGCCGCATGGATCATCGACTTCCCCACTGAAAGACCACAATATGTGAGACTCCAGGACGGTACGTCTGATGTGGTAGCTTGCAGCACGGGGGCCCCACAAGGCATAGTAATCTCCCCACTCCTCTTCTCCCTCTACACATCAGACTTCAAACATAATACAGACACCTGCCACCTCCAGAAGCTCTCTGACGACACCGCTATTGTTGGAAGAGTGACGGACGGGAACGACCTGGAGTACAGAGGAGTCATCACAGCCTTTGGTGACTGGTGTAGGCAAAACCACCTCTACATCAACACCAGTAAGACAAAGGAAATGGTCATAAATTTTTGGACGAATCCTCAACAGACCACTCAGGTGAACATCTAGGGTACAGACATTTAAATCGTGGAGAATTTTAAGTACCTGGTTGTTCACCTCAACAACAAAATAGACTGGTCCACAAACATACATATGTTCATTAACATGGATATAAATATGTTCATTAACATGTATATAAATATGTTCAATAACATGCTTATGAATATGTTCATTAACATGAATATGTTCATTGACATTAACATGAATATACATATGTTCATTAATGTTCATCACATGGTCAACATACATAGATGCCCTGTATAAAAGGGGCCAGGGTCGCCTCTACCTATTGAGGAGTCTACGGTCCTTTGGAGTGTGCAGGACACTGCTGAGGAATTTTTACATCACTGTGGTGGCATCTAGTGTTTTATGCAGTGGTCTATTGGGGATGCTGGTCAGGAGGGCCAGCTCTGTTCTGGGCTGTCCTTTGGACTCAGTGGAGGAAGTGGGAGAGCGGAGGATGCTGACCAGGATGATGTCCATCATGGACAGCACCTCCCACCCCCTGCTTGAGTCTGTGGAGCCCCTCTGAAGCTCTTTTAGCAATAGACTGCGGCACCCTCATTGCAGGAAGGAGCGCTTCCGCAGATCCTTCCTCCCATCAGCTGTCAAGCTCTTTAACAAAAAAAATGGCTGTGTTAAGACCTACCTTATGCATGCATGTACATCTATGTGTGTGTATGTGTATGTATATATATATATATATATATATATATATATATATATATATACAGGATGATAAAGGTTATCGAATCCAATCCAACGAATGATCGCTTCCAATCGCTTTAATTAACGTGCAAATGTCATTAAATTCGACTAAGGGGTGGACAACCTTCGAGTGTCACACAAACAGACCGTTCCTGGCGACCTCGGTTCCATTGTCAAACCAAATTTCAGAAGGACCACAAAAATTGGAACAATTAAGACATAATTATGTGCCTCACATACTTAATGATTGTGTTTCTGTGTGGCTTAAAGTGACTAAACGGAAGTGGTCTGAGCCCCCGGTCTATATTCGGAGTGGAAAGAACATCATCTGCAGTCCGCCTGGCAGGAAACAAGAAACGATAATTTGGCCAAACTATCTCACCCTATGCGAACACAGTCATTTGCTTCCTCCTTGCTCTTATAGAATATAGCACTCTTCATCAGACACATTAGTTGTAGTCTTTCGCTTCCTCTTGAACCATGAAGAATGAAACAATTGACTTTGCATTTTGTTGGAATCTTTCGATTCCAAAAGGGGGACTGAAGGGGGAATGTACAGACATAAGAAAGTTCGGTTCAAGAAAGTACGTAGAATAAAAACACGGCGTGCAGAACTCTCTGCAGCTTGCATCATTATCAGCAAACCTACTGATAATCACAGCATCAGCGGTTCCCAGCTGGCTGCGGTGTTGAGCCATCACCACCAGCCGTCCTCCCAATATAAAAGTTCTGTCTTCCAACACTCGGGACACTCAATGAGATAGAAGCCATTGTTTGTATCGCATTGACGGTCATACAACGCTATTTATTAAACTCGACAAATTGTTCTCACATTTCTGCCTCTGTTTCCATTATTACCCTCTTGTACAATTTGGACGAACACGCATAGTAAGCCATCAACGGACTTTCACTCAACAAGATCGACCGATTTAGTCGTTGGGTCGAGGAAACAGCGTCAAAGGACCATAGCTCAGAAACCATTGTCAAATTCTTGTTAAGAGAAGTAAATTTTCGATTTGGTATACCTATATCTGAAATAAGTTCTGACAATGGTCCGACATTCGTCCATAAAGTTGGCAAAGGAATTTTGCAAGAATTGTGAATAAAACAAAGGTTAGGTTGTGTGTATCATCCGTAATCGCAAGGTATAGTAGAAAGAGTTAATGGGAAGCTCAAAGCAAAACTCAGCAAAAAAATGTACTAGCACAAAGCTGAACTGGGTGGATGAACTACCACTCCCACTAATGAACTATCACATGCAAACTACCCATTTAACACCGGATAAAATGCTTACAGGTCAACGCCGCTGTTGAGAGGGCCTTATAAGGGGCTCCCTTTGGAGCAGCTGCAAAATGAACTAAATGACTATTTAACACAGCTAACTGCTATACATAGAGCTATCTAGCGTATTTTCACACCTATAAAACGCACCGTTTAGGGCGCAGTCTCATCTGCGGGTATATATTCTGTTTTTTGTCAATACATAGGACCCTTCATTTGAAAAGGCGCTAGCATGACACTAGGCTAGCGTATGTTATACTAGCTACTAGCGTACCTATGTTATTTTAGCCGCTATCGTATGTTATGCTATCCACTAGAGTATGTTCCAGTATGTATTGTTCCAGTTGCTGCCCTCTGGCAGACGTTATAGGTCCCACAAAGTACGGACAAATAGGCTTAAGGACAGTTTTTCCCCACATCCATCAGAACTCTAAATTTGCGGTAACACAACACACATTCCCTTCTGAGGTCAGGTAATATGAAAAGATGTTTGGGTGGTGATCTGCCTCCTACTAGCTGACTGAAGGTAAGTAAAAGACAGTGAGAGGTAAGTGACCTGTATCCATAACAGCAGAATGTCAAATTACAAGTCCGTAACTATCACTTATTTAGGTCTTTTGCCAAGTAAACGCAGCTTATGGAGAAGCACCACCAAATTCGTCATACGCAGTTTCTGGGTGTGATGACAGGTAGGTTTTTTGTTGTTGATGATGACGACAGGGCCTATGTCCGATTATTATTATTATTATGTTATGCTAGCTGCTAGCATGATTTTTTTTAAAGACAAAACTAAGTTTGATAATGCTTTATTGAGGTAAAAGGTACACTCTGCTATAAAGAGTTGGGCGTTTAACATGCTAGGTTCCACTGTCAGTCAGAGTTGTATATTACGGGAACTTGATTCCAGCTTTGGTGAAAGCTCGAACAACAGTGCTGGCCGACACTTGAGCCCAGTCATCCACAATCATTGTAACTCCCAAGCCTTTGATTCTCCTCACTGTTATATCGGCATCGACAATTCATTCCAAATCCTCACGTAACTCGTGCTACACTGCCTGCCCAAACTACTATGTTGGCCATCCGTTAGCAATCCGTTAGCAGTCCATTAGCAATCCGATAGCAAAGCTGTTAAATTGTGTTCGATCCATGGCTTCAGTCCATTTTCCAAGCGTTCACATCCGCATTGTGTTGTCATTCACATCAGGCATTTCCTCTGATAGGATGCTTGGAATGCACGGGGAGGCTTTTTCTAAGGTGAATGTCTGCTGAGTTGATTGCAATAAGTAGCGTGCCGGCAATACATAAAACCAGTCACTCAAGCGTTCAGGGCCATACATTTTTTTTTAATTTAGTGCACAGACAAGGCGCACCGACCGATTGGGCGCATCGACCATTTTAGAGAACATTTTAGACTTAAGTGCGCCCTCTAGTTGTGAAAATACGGTATGTGCAGGAGAAAAGCAGGGTTCCTGAATCCAGGGAACTGACTGGTGGCTCGGGGGTGCCAGGCCAGAGGTGGGCAAACCCATAACTTTCAACCTCTGCCGATAACTGCCCTTATAAATGATTATGATTCCCCTTACAAACCCCAAAAAAACCTTACAAACACCGTACGACGCATGTTTACTCGCGGTAACCAGACAGTGTAATAGAAATAACAAAGGTAATTTGCATACGAAGTCTTTTATTCAATTAAAAAAGTTTACAATGCAATAAACTGTGCCTTCAGTGCTTCCTATTGTAAGCCAATGTGCATGATTTAGCAGACTTTATCTGCTCTAATGAGGGTCTCACTTGTGAGCAACAGTTGTCACAGTTCAATTTCATCTGTAATAAAGAAGTAAGAGTGTCTGTTCCCATTGTCTTTCTGTTTTCTGTATGAATTTTCCTCACATGGCTGAAAACCCGCTCGCTATCAGCATTACTGTGAGGAAGACTGAGTAAAATTAGATACATCTTTCTCATCAGTGGAAAGCGATCCAGCCCCCAACCAGTTTTCATTTTGAACACATGAGGCCAAAATGTCTCTGGACGAATTGGTTGTCCATCCTGACTTTTCTGAGGGAGAAGATCATCAGGTATTAGTTGATAGTCTTCCCATTCATCTTTTAATTGTTCCTGATCAAAGTCTGGTGTAAACCTGTTTGCAAGCTTAACAATACTTGTGTAATCCAACATCTCTCTCTTTCTTGGGTCCAACACCACCAAGTCACTCAGTATTGTATTCTCAAATGGAAATTTTTGTATCATTTTAGTTACAACAGCCTCGTAGAAGGAGCGAACAGAGGAAAAAAAAGTTGCTTGCATGGCTGGTGTGATGCTTTGCCTGATTGCATCCTCCTCATTGGTGTCTTGGAAGAGGGCCCTGGTGCCCAAGCCAACAGCAAGCCTGCTATCTTCATGCTGCAGGCATCTGTTTGTATAATCAACTGCCAGTAGGCTATCAGCAGATTTGACATGTTCCATTTGCACAAATTTCACCAAGAGTTTCTTTAAGAGTCTTTCCATTTCTGGTAGCAAATCTCCAATCATACATGCCTCTGTTTGGAACACAATATTGAATTGATTTATTTGAGACAGGATGAAGCTGAGGAAGTGGAGTGTGAGGAGAGTAACAGGGTCTTGAAGTCGATCATGGATGCTTTTCACTTTACCTGCCCTTTCAACATCCGCATGGCTAGCGAAGTAGCTTTTGAGTGCTTCGTACTGAGAAAATGTTCTTTCAACCACTTTTTGCAGAGACAACCATCGTGTCGGACAATGATTTAGGATTTTTTTCTTGCTCGGAATTTGTAAAGTCCTGAAACTCTTTAAAATCCTCAATTCGTTTGGAACTATTTAAATATATATATATATATATATATATATATATATATATATATATATATATATATATATATATATATATATATATATATATATATATATATATATATATATATATATATATATCCACCAGCAAGTCATCTATGTTTACTGGCAATGTCTTCAGTCCATCTTTGACACACAGATTGCCAAGATGACAAATGCATCCAACACTAAAAACAGCCCCATTTTTTCTTTTATCCTAGACAAGACAGAGTTTTTCTTTCCAACCATGGTGTTGCAATTGTCGCTTGCAAATCCCACAACGTTACTCCATGGAATGTCATTTTCTTGTAAAATGTTGTCAATAACGGCAAAGATTGATGCTGCTGTGCCTGATGCCAACTCTGGTAAATCGAGGAGTCTGGTATTTGTGTTCTCCCCATCAAAGAAGTGAGCTAACACAACAAGTCGCTTTTTGGTAGTACGATCATTGCTTTCATCAATCATGAGGGTAAATGGGTGAGTTCTGCAGTACTGAATGACGTCTTGGGTGTAGCCACGTGCAAGGCTCTCCTTAACAATCATCGTAGCCTTGGTCCTCCGACATGCAAACTCCTGCAAAAATATAATATTAAAATATAAAATTTTAATCACATAAATATATATTCAACAATGTACACAATTATTTCTGGAAAAAAATATATCTATATGTATATGTGTGTAGCAACACAGTTGGTAAATTATACATATTTTTCACAATTAAAGTTGGCAGCAGTGTCAGGAACTCATACCTGTCAACCTCTGCCGATAACTGCCCTTATAAATGATTATGATTCCCCTTACAAACCCCAAAAAAACCTTACAAACACCGTATGACTCGTCTAAAAGATCTGCACCTGTGACTATTCACCAATAAAATTGCTGAGTGGGATCAGCAAGCAGATATTACTCGACACGTAGTAACCAACCACTTAATATCAGCTACATATCAAGACATCTATCAGACATATACAACTTCAGCAATTACAGTATTTAACCATTATCAAAGTTTGCATTATAAGGTTATATTATGGTTTACATTATTCATGACAGTGCATAAGTCACATTTTACCCAGTATACTCGGTTGAAGACCATAATATTCACAGTCCCACTTATTATGTATACACTAGCACATTGGTAGTCAGGCAGAATAGGCAGGTGAAAGAGTGCTCGGAGCCCTCCGGGAAGAGACTTCTGTCGGGACGAGACATCCGGGGACGAGCTCGGCAGGTCGAGTCAACCAGAGGAGACTTTCTGCCGGACGAGCCATTCACTGAGGGACATCATGAGAGCAGCAGGCTACCGCGAGGGGCGACAACGTCCTTCCATGAGGCTGGCAATGGGGAAGAGGTGGAGCAAGCGCCCAACTCCTGCATGTGGCGTACCAAGCAACCACCCCAAGACAACGAGCATCGGAAGTTAAGAACAACTGAACTGTGTGATGTGCTCGAATGTTGGAACTGTGTTATTGGGTTTGTAGTTAAAAATCCATAATATAAGCGATGTCTAATGCCCTAAAATGAACTTGTTGCATATGTTGCTTATGTAAGCCTCCGCGAATCCTGTAAACCTCCTGCATACGTGACCAAAAGTAAGTGGTGTTTGCGCCAAAACGATTACGATGGATTGAATATATTTCCTGTTTTCGTGGGTCCATAAAATACATGAGCTTGCATTAAAGATAGGGTTCTTCCTCTGTAGCTGACAAGAGCAGAGTGCGCTGATTCATTCTTCCATAGTGTGCGGTTGACTGCTAATGCAAAGCAATACAGGTCGGCCAAGCCCACCTACTAGCATAGCCAGTAAGCAGAATCAGAAGGAATCATTAAAAGTGTTGAGTCTTTGGCATGGCCTCTCTGTACTGGATGACGAGATGGAGAGAACGTTACAACTTTGGAATTATATTTGATGCTAAGTTATTTTGAATGCATAAATTGAAGTTGTTGGAATGTTTGTTTATGTTCATGTGTTCTTGTGCCTTCTCCTTACACTGCGCTGTGCTACTCTATGAATAGAATATGTTTTTCCATTCTTGTTATTCATTTTAATAAATCATTTTCTCATCATTTTTTCTAATTTTTGATTGTTTCTTACATCTTCCATACTAAATTGTGACAATTTTATTATATATTTTTTGAGGACCGTGGTGTCACATTTTGCAAAGGTTGTGGTTGCGTAGAGCGTAGTTGGATCCAAATGCGGGGAAGCAAGTAAGGACAGGGAATAGAGTGGGGTGAACAAACTTTAATAAAATGTGGCAATGTTCTAAAAAAATAACAAAGACTTTGGAATCAAATAATAAAACCAAACCTGGCGGTGAGGATGTGGGAAAATGAGGATCATGGGACAAAGACCATAGCAAGGCAGACAATTTTGTCTTAGCTAGTTTGTCGTCAAATATATAATTCTACAATTGAAGATTGTAGTAAATGAATAACATCAGACAGCATCTGTAACTTTGTACTTTTTGTTAAGTCCAGGTTGGACTAAGTTTGGATTTTTACTTCATTGCAAGGACTCAGAAAAACACAATGCTTTATTTGAACTTAAGCATTGACCGAGGTTCGATCGAGAGTACATTACTTTGTTTTTTTTTTACAGAAATAATATTGTGTTCCTAATCGATACGAGTCGAAAATGAGCAACTCCCACTTTTATCCCCTGTTACACATGTCCGGCATGTTATGTCAGCCCCCTCTTTTTTCCCTCCAAAACATGTACGCGCATGCCCCGGTCACCCAAAGGACAGACAGTTTCGAGGGCACAACAAAAGACAGGAAGTTCCAGTGCAGAGATATCCCTGCATGTCTTGAAATTCATCTCCAGCGTCGAATTCACCCCCACCTCTTTCTTCCATATATATAAATGATCCAGAATTTAACAAAAGGCAGGAAGTTCCGAGGTCATGTGATTCATCTCCAGAAGTCATACATCATCCACAAGAAAAGGTTCACTTCCTGATCCCTGTCATATTTCATGGACTACGGTAGAATATCACACCTGCAGGGGCCCAGGAAGTCATAAAGTCGTCCCCCACTTCCTGATTAGGTGCCATAAATCATACATAACAATAGAATATAACACCTCCCCCCTGGAAGTCATAAAACCAACCCACTACTGGCTGAATAGGTGCCAAAATTCATACATAACAATAGAATACAGTAATCCCTTGAATTTCGCGGATAATGCCGAGCAAATGTGGCCACTTTTTTTTTAACAGCAAAGTAGGATCACTCCGGTTATTATTACTACCAAACTACGGTATTTTAACACCTATAAAACGCACTGCCTTAAAGGGCGCAGTCTCAGTCGCGAGTGTATTTTCTGTTTTTTTTGTCAATACAAAGGGCGCTTCGTTTTAAAGGACGCACTGCTATGGTTGTGTTAGCATGACACACAGCATAGCCAATAGCATGGATGCTAGTTTAATATTATATTTAAAAAAAGGCAACAGGAGCAAAATTGAGTTTGATTTTGTTTTATTGACGTAATGTATATTCACAAAAATATGAGTCAAAGTACTCAAACATCTACAAATCTGTCAAAGTCCTCATCTTCTGTATCCGACATAGAGTTGGCCAAGAATGCTTGGTTCCATAACATTGTCAGGGTCAGCATGTTCGTTGTGGGGTTTCATAATGGTAATTCCAGCTTTGACGATAGTGTTTTGCCCAGGTATCGACAATCCATTCGTCACACAACTTGTGCGACGCTGCCTGCCTATCTTTTTTATGGAACCTCTTTGTTGGCGGGCATCTGACATTCATCACTCCCAAGCCATTCGCAAAGCTGTTACTCCTTGCTGCTAAATTATGTTTAATCCATGGTTCAGTCCATTTTCCAAGCATTCACACCCACATTCTGTTGACATTCACGTCAGGCATTTCCTCTGTACAGTGTTGAGTGAAAGTCAGTTGATGGTTCACTCGCGTGTTTGTCCAATGGTTCAAGTGGTTAATAATGGAGTGGCAGAAATGTGATGAATAATTGATCAAGTTTAATGAACCCAACGCTGAGTGACATCAATGGAATACAAACAATGGCTGCTTTCGCATTGAGGGTCCCGATGTTGGAAGACAGAACCTTTATATTGGGGAGGAAGATTGGTGGTGTAGCTTCATGATGACTCACCCCGCTGGGAGCCGCTGATGCTGTGGTTATCGGTAGTTTTTCCTGGGGAGAGTTCTGCATGCCGCGTTCCTTCTCCGTACTTTCCTGAACTGAACTTTCTAATGTCTGCACATTCCCCCTTCAGTGCCACTTCCAACAAAAGGCAGTCATAATTTTTTTTTAAAGAATCATTGATACACAAAGTACATTTTGGCAAAATTCTGCATCACCTTTTGAGTTTGACAGATTTTAACAAAGTAAAACGTTGTAGCATTATTTTACACAATCGTGCCAGGGGGATCGGTAACCTCAGAGATTCATCATACAAATTTGGTATTAAGGCCGGGGGCTCTTAATGCCTCGTTTTCTATGGCGGTAGTGATGAGACGATGGCATAGAGCACGAATGCAAGGAATACAGCAGCAACCGCATAGCGTGAAAAGGGCAGCGAACACAGCAATGGAGAATAACAAAGAAGACATGAGAGCTTTGTATTTGCCGAAAACGCCCACCCACTCATCCCACGTGGAAATATCGACCCCTGAATGTGAATTTAACTGCTTAGATAAGCGTAACTCTTGTAGAGTTTTAGTCGGTAGTCCATCCGGAGCGATGTTGTTTGGAATTACGGTCCAGCATTGATCGCCGGATATTGAACATATGGCGCCTTTTTCAGCCAATAAAATATCTACGGCAATGCTAGTTTGCAACGACATTAATGAGGTGGCAGCCAACTGTTCATGCACTGCTTCGAAACCATCTCATCTCATCAAATTTTCTGAACCACTTTATCCTCCTAGGGTCACAGGGGGTGCTGGAGCCTATCCCAGTTGACGGTGGCCAGCCGATCGCAGGACACAAGGAGACGGACAACCATGCACAATCACACCAACATCTAGCGGCAATTTAGAGTGTCCAATCAGCCTACCATGCATGTTTTTGGAAATGGGCAAGGAAACAGGAGTACCCGGAGGAAACCCACGTAGGCCCAGGGAGAACATGCAAACTCCACACAGGTGGGAGGTGACCTGGATTTGAACCCAGGACCCCAGAGCTGTGAGGCCGACATGCTAACCACTTGCACCTACCGGGCCGCTTGCTTTGAAACCATCGCATGTAAAATTAGCAAGACATCGCTGATTGTAAAGTAAAAAATTGATACCATCGACATATTTATTAGGAGTGACGGGAAAGATAGAGGACCAGATGGGACAATTTTCTAGACCATAGGAAACTTGGTCAGCTAATTTATACTTGTGTGGCACACCTCGTGGGGCCCCAATAGCATCAATGTAAAAAGAGGAGTCTTTTGGAATAACTAAGCTCATGATTGGCCGCGAAGTCAGGCATACCAAACAGTCTGATCTTTCAAAGTTTTTCGGGCAGCTAATGCTCATTCCATCCACGAATTGGAGCCCACCGACAGCATTCCTGAAGCAAAGATCATAGTATATCGCATGGTTAAGGTGCCAACAAATTGAGCCTTTACATTAGGTTTTTGATCGGCAATGAATGAGATATGGCTTTTTCTAAAAAGGTTTGACAAATGCTTATAAATAGCTTGTTCCTGATTTGTAAAGGGACAACATTAATTCAAGACAGCCAGGCACCGGTGTTCCAAATAGAGTTCCGTGAGATGCAGTTTCTAATGACGAAATATTGAAATTGTGCAAATTGACTGTCAGGGCCATCATTTCCACCACCGAATATGGACTGTGCCACCGGGGCTCAGACCACTCCCGTTTAGTCACCCTACGCCACACAGAAACACAATCATTAAGCACGTCATTGTGAATGCTTGGCCTGTGACATACTGAGCTGTACTGTGTGATGTTCGAATTGTCAATGGCTGATGTAAAACGATATGTGACGTTTTCTGGACCATTCGCGCAAGTGCTGATGCAAAGGACGCAAATACTGAATGTCTTTGTTCATATTTTTCAAGTGGAGTGGAGACGTAAAGGCATATAATAAGTTGTCCTCCTTCCCCTTTTTTGAAACAGAATAGCAGAGATGCTTGACTCGTTTTCAGAAACATACAAATTAATTTTTTTGGAGTAGTCTGGAATGTCGAGAGTCGCCGCCGAAGATAGAAGTTTTTTTCAATGAGATGAATGACTGTGTCACTGCTGTTGTTGTTGTTAGGTCACCCAGGCACCTGAGGATTACCCTCAGCAGCGCTAGAGCTGTCACTGGAACGAGGATTAGTTCATCCAGGGGGTAGCCGGAGGTGTGGGGCAGTGCGAATATCTCCGGCTGGATGAAAAACTTAGGGCGCCACATTCCTGGGTGGCAGCTCTGGGTGGTTTTGTTGGATTCGCAGGCCGTAACGGGTGGCCTCTCGGGAGACACCTCGTGAAGGTTCCAACTGTTGTCTCCCTGTCGCTGCTGTGGACCATAGCAGTGGATGGAAGAGATTCCACAATGCTTGCTCATTTATTGGTGCACATAGTGGCTGCGTGAGTTCGGTGAATTCTGGTACATGATGGCGAGAGTAATTGCACAAGCCAAGAAAGGCAAGCATCTGTTTGACGCTCAGCGGGGGTGGATGATGTAGAACTTCATCTCTGTGAGACGGAGACATGGCGGCCCCTTGGCGGGAGATAAGGCATCCCAAGAATGACACCTAGAGGCGAGCAATTTGCAGTTTCTCCCTTGATGGCACGGAGATAATGAACCATTCGAAACTTGCCAGTATTTCGTTTTTCTACTGGCAAGATAGGAGTGTTGTATTCTGATTGATGGATTTTACACAACCTACCTGTTTTCAAAAGCCCGTCGACGGTGTCTGGAATGCCACTGACACCTGATTGTTTTAGTGGGTATTAAGGCACATATACAGGATCGGAAGTCATGTGAAGAGTGACGGGGGCAACGTTACACAAGCCCTCGTCTGTAGAAGTAACGGACCTAATTGTGTCCGGCAGGTCAGCGGGAACCATTGGGGCCATGTCGCTGTCCATTGTTTCGCGACCATGGTGTCTGTCCAACAGTCGATGCTCCAAAACGGAGCATGGTTTGAATTTTTCAGATTGTACCCAATAAGCATCAAGAGATGGAGAATAAAACAAAGATTGAGTAATGGTAGGCTTCCAATCCTTAGCCAACATGCATTCTTGCACGAAGGGACCAAGGTCTTTAGCTGAGTGAGAAAGAGATATCATCATGGAAACATGTGGATGAGATGGTGACATGGTGGGATCTGGCGGGTTATCCATCATGTACTCTTTTAATTTGTTTATTAGACAAATGTGTATTGAAAGCCACTCCGGTCTTGCCAATAAACAAATCTCACCATGCATTTGCCAAGTGTGTCCTTCAATTGTTTGGAACAAATCTGTTTAGACTTCATTACCTTGCTTATGGTACTCGGATGATTGTCAAAATGCTCTCAAATTCGGTAAAATCCAGCCAAAAACAGCATTTAATGATTAAATACAAATACTAGTATTTGTATATACAATACTAGTATTGTATTTTATACTAGTATTTTATTTAAAAGAAGACAAAGGAAATTCACATATTCTTCGTCGTCTTCCTTCTTTCTTTCTTTTTGCTTGGTATTCCCATAGGTATCGTGTATACAGACTAGATTTCCGATGGGCGTTGTGATACAACGGAGCTAGACGTCGTCGCTTATCGGCCGTTTTAAGAACAGGGCCATTCGCCAAACGGCTCAAAATGCTCTCAAATTCGGTCAAATCCAGCCGAAAACAGCGTTTAATGATTAAATACAAATACTAGTATTTGTATATACAATACTAGTATTCATTAAACACATTTTGAGCCGTTTGGCGAATGGACGTATATAGACATTTTTTTTGCCTTATCGCGACATCATCGCAACATTTTACCGAGGAATTCACTTCCCTGGGCTCGGTTCTAATGTCCAAAGAGCTCCAGTATTTGCATTTAATCATTAAATGCTGTTTTAGGATGGATTTGACCCGATTGCTGTCATTTCACGGCTCGGTTCTGCTACATCTGCCCGCCCAAGAGTGCTTATTCCCCGGGCTGACATGCCCGCCCAAGAGTGCTTATTCCCCGGGCTGCCATTGACGGCAGACTAATAAATTGAGAGTGATGAGCGGCAAAGGGAAATGAATCATTGATTTTTACTATAATTTGGACAACGCCGGCGGCGGGCCGGATTAAAAATCCTAACGGGCCGTATATGGCCCGCGGGCCGAGGTTGAAAAAATTGTACACACGCGATTCGGGGGCGGGGCGAGCGCACCAATCCCGTTTCGGCGAAACCTCCGTTCGGCGGAACGTTCATTCGGCCGAACGGCCGTTTGGCCGAATGAACGTCCGGCGGAGCGTCCATTCGGCGACCTGTCCGTCTGTCAAACGTCCGTCGGCGAAACGTCTTTAGGCGAATCATCCGGTCACGCTTCCTTATCATATTAGAGCGTGCAATGCAACCAGTCAGAAAGTCATAGGTACATCGGTGCCGTATCCAGGGCAGCCATGAAGTCCAGCAGTGTTCGGATTGTTTCCAGCCGTCCGAGTTGGTGTCAATGTGAGCCCAGTAGATGTCAGCAAAGATTGGGCAGTTTCTTGTTGGTGCCTTGCAGGAGAGTCTTGGAGTAGTTGTGGAAGCTGGAACTCAGGAAGATAAAAGACTGAGTGTCCATCTGGAAAGTGCAGAGATAGTCTGGGCTGCATTTAATGACAGGACACATCTTGATAAGAAGTTGACAGGGCATAGTGCGTAGTGTGTTTAGAGACGAGCCCATTTAGTACGCACACGTCCAAATGTTAATGTGTTTGTGTTGTCGAGCGAGTTTTTGCTGTTTTATTTTCTTTAATAAAGAATATGTGAATGTCCTTTGTCTTCTTTAATAGTGGTTAATGTTAGTGGTTAAGGTTAGGCGAAGGGTTAGGGTCCGTCGACGAAGTGTCCGGGTACCCGGATGAACCCTACGAAGGTGGCAGCTGTTGCTCAGTAGCCCATACCCGGAGGTAGGAAGGAGCTACAGCGTTTTTTAGGTTTCACAAATTTCTATTGACGGTTTATCAGGAACTACAGCCGCATTGCCGCCCCTCTCACAGCACTCACATCGATGAAGTCCCCGTTTCACTTGTCAGAGGCAGCGGAAGCCTCTTATAGGGACCTTAAGGCCCGTTTCACATCAACACCTGTGCTCTCACACCCGAACCCTGACCCACAGTTCACTGTGGAGGTGGTTGCCTCGGAGGTGGGGGTCGGAGCCCTCCTCTCTCAGCGCAGACCGGGGATGGAAAGATGCATCCCTGCGCCTTCTTCTCTCGTAGGCAGCCGAACGCAATTATGGCATTGGGGACCGCAAATTACTGGCCCTAGAGGAGTGGCTGCATCACCTAGAAGGGGCCAATCACCTATTTTGACCGACCGTAAGAAGGTGGGCCATGTTTTTTAGGAGATTTAATTTTACATTGTACTACGTCCCAGGGTCCAAGAACAGGAAACCCGATGCATTATCACACATTTTTCAACCCTCAGATTCTGTGGAGTAGCACACAGCAATCTTACCACCCTCCTGTTAAGCAGCAGCTCTAAGGACTGATCTCGAGGCCGAAGTCCTAAGGTATGGATGTCCACCCGAGGCCTCCTCGGCCTCCCTACACTACTCCCACGTGCCTTTGCTCTGTCAGGGTGAATTGCAATAAAGAGACATCATCACCAAAAAAGCTGTCTTTCTTCCTGCTTTGGGGTCCTTCACCTAAAACCCATAACAATTGTCTAACTGAGTATGGGATCCTGCAGCCCGTAGTTACTGGATTCAGGGCATTTTCATTGTTGTGAGTTACTGCCCCCGGGGAGGGGTGTACTGCACATGGTGTCCAGCAGAGGGAGGTAAAAATTGGTGGTTAGGTGGCTGCCATGGTTGGCCACCAGTCGACGCCCTTGGGTCATTATAAGAAGCAGGAGGAAGTGTCACGGGTGGGCCTTGAGGAGGCGTTAGCTGGCGTTGCTCGCCACGGCCGGGCCCCCCATCCTGGCTTTGTTTCCTCCCTTTGTTAAACCATTGTTGAGCGTGCTGCCAGAAATGGCAGTCACACGTCCAATGGCCCATTCTTCCACAGGTGTACCAGGCTCCTCTCTGTCTGTTCGTTGGTTACCAACTGCCTTGTTGCCTTCTGGGGGACCCTGTAACATGACATAGCCAGACTACTGCATGCTACCCTCAGTCCTAACAGACTCGGAGAAGCTACATCATTATTCTTTGGCTTTTGAAATGCTTGAATTTGCAATATAAACAATTGGGACACGACCACAAAGCCGATCATTGGACTGCGGCCTAGGGTGTCCTGGTGCCAAGTGCACATATGGACACCCCTATGCTTGAACATGGTGTTCATTATTTTCAATCCACGACAAGCGCAGAAATTCAACAATAGAACACCACTCGGGTTCCGATTAGGGGGGGGGCATTCTTCCCAATCACTTCCCTCCATGTCTTCCTGTCATTGCCCACGTGAGCATTGAAGTCCCCCAGCAGAACGAGGGAGTCCCCTGAAGGGGCACTCTCCAGCACTCCCTCCAAGGACTCCAAAACTGTCGGTGCACCCGACCTGTTTGACCCCTCTCACAGGTGGTGAGCCCATGTGAAGGGGGACCCACGTCGCCTCTTCGGGCTGTGCCTGGACGGGCCCCATGGATGTAGGCCCGGCCACCAGGTGCTCACCATCGCACCCCTCCTACGGGCCTGGCTCCAGAGTGGGGCCCCGGTGACCCGCATCCGGATGAGGGAAGACGTTTTCCAATTGTTTTTCATCATAAGAGGTCTTCTGAGTCATGCTTTGTGGTAATATGGTGGTTAAACGAAGACAATAAATCCAGAGCGGACAGTTAAATGTTTTACAGAGCTGTCAGCCTGAGTTGTTTTATATCCTAGACTTGCCGAACAATACACCGACTGAGGCGGGGAGCGTCCTGCTAGCTGCGGCTGCTGATTCTATTGGGGCGCAGGAGGGCATTGAAAACATAGACTATCTGCATTTAAAAATTTGGTGCAAAATGACTGAGGGACCTCATAAGGTATGTGAGGGAGAATTGGCTCGAGCCACTCGGGCCGATGTTATAGTAGATTATCCTAATACGGACGGAATTTCTACAGTTGTGGGGGCGGTCGAACTGCCTGAGAGGTTGAAAGACTGAATTCAGGCCTTGCATACGACAATATCCTTTGAAGAATTATGCCTTAGAAGGAATAAAACCGGTAATTGATCATTTGTTAAAAGTGGGGGTGATTATTGAGTGTGATGATTCACCTTGCAATTCTCCCATTTTTCCAGTAAAAAAGTGCCCCCTTCTGTGGGATCGAGAATGGTTCAGGACTTGGAAACGGTAAATTCTCCAGTGATTCAGCGCACACCTTGTGTGCCTGACCCACACACCCTATTGAATCATTTGGATCTAGATGCAGCGTTTTTTACGGTTGTTGATATAACCAATGCCTTCTTCTCCATCCCAGTTGATCGAGCCAGTCAATATTGGTTTGCTTTCACTTTTGAAAAGAAGAAATATATCTTTACAAGATTGCCACAAAAGTATTGTAAAAGCCCGACAATATACTCACAAGTAATGTGTACCAGTATTGCAAAATTATTAAATATATATAAAAATTAAAGACATATCGCTCTTGGGGCAATAGCATTAATGATGGTAACCCTGTTCCTTTCCATAATGGGGTTATTATCTCCGATTGGAAAAAAAGGTGAGCCCGTTTCAATCGAGACTCTGCCTTCTTACAGAAAAACGAACATCCAGACGTAAAATTGAGATGGGTAAAAATACAATCTGATATAACATCACCCACTGAATCAGATTTCCGAACATGCAGTTGAGATGACATCCCCAAATGACTAATCACACAAACAATGTTTTGCGTTCTACATAACAAGGCTATGTAAATGTTCCTTCCATGGGAAAAAAATGTTTTTGAATCATCAAACGCAGTGCCATACAAAGCATCAGACTATGGTAGAGAATATGTATGGTACTGACAGTCCTAAACAGGAATTGGGGAAACCTTGTTGCAGAAACTGGTCAAAATTGGCCTGCCTGGATGACACACAAAAATCCTTCAGACAAGCCTTGAAAAGCCTCCAGACAAGGAAAACATCTTGCCATTAGATTAAAATCTAAAATAACCACAGATATTTTTTCTGTAACAGGGATTTACCAGACTGGCAATAATTGGTTGCTGTTAATGGAAAATACAGTGACTGCTGTCAATCAAACCTGCATAACATGTATGGGGCCCCGACCTCTCTCAGGGTGATACCTGTGCAAACTACACCGGATTGTTCATTGGAAATAATGACAAAAGAGAAATTGAGTCCAAACTATGAAAAAAATGGAATAATATCTACCCTGTTACGAAAGCAGTAAAGGACAAACCTATTTTTCAACACAAATTGCCTTTGCTAACTTTACCTGTTTGAACCTTGGCATGGTTTTAATCTGGGTGTGGTAAATAAGATGTGGTGTGCCCACGTTCTAAGATAGACTGCACCACTGATTCCACGTTCTGACGTATGGTGGTGGTGTTGGGGGAAATAAATTATATGACTCCTGTCGAAATGCAGCAGGGCTATGTGCCTTGGTTTCACTGCTCTTTCCAGTACCTGTTGTGGAGGAGATACAATGGGCGGCTCAGAAATCCAGTGTAATGTCGGGCCTCTCCCGACAACATTGAGCCTCATGGAGGGAGGGTGATCCGACATATATTGATGCAATTGGCATCCCCACGGGCGTACCAGATGAGTACAAGTTTATTAGTCAGATTGTCTATTTTTCTTTAGATTACTCCAAATAAAAATGTGGATAGGATAAACTACCTGCATTACAATGTCCAAAAACTTTGAAATTATACTAAACAGGGATTTATGGCAATAACGGAACAACTGGCGGCCACCAGTCTCATGGCGTTCCAGAACTGCATAACGGTTGATATACTTTTGGCGAAGCAAAGGGGCGTGTGTGCGATGTTTGGAGATCAATGTTGCATCTTTATACCTAACCAGAGCCATTGACGGCCTGCAGACCCTGAACCGGAAAATTAAGAAGCATTCTGGAGTAGAACTATCCGCTTGGGCAGACCGGTGGATAAGACCTTTGACAAAAATAAAGATTTTGCCCTCTCTGTTGTGATCTCTGTAGCCATTTTTGCTACTACCTTGACATGGTGTGGGTGTGTTAGATCTAGCTTGTTGTTTTTCCATTGCTTTCTCCCTGTGTTCTGATGTTCGTTTCCCTACTCTTGTTTGTCCCTACTGTCTTGCCGTTGGGCTCGCACAGCAGTCTTTGTTAATTCTAAGATCCTGCCAACGTTATTAAAGTTTTGGTATGAGCACTACTTCCCTTGTCCTCACCTGCTTCCCTGCGATTGGATCCTATTCTTTGTAACCTCACCTCGACGTCTCCCCAAAGATGTAACAGAACGATCCGACCAGCATGGACCCAGCGGGAAGCTCCCGGATCACTTTTAGGGAATTTTTAATGACTACGCCATGGTGATGGCACCTCCGAGATGGCCATCCACAATGGGCCACCGCGTGGTGGCCGGCGAGGAAGCTCAGGTAGGACTTTTGAACACCGCCCGCTAACGACGCTAATCACCTTGTTTTTTGGGGGGAGGCGCAGCAGCGAGACTATTCCCGTGTCGCGGAGGTAAGCGGCGGTCGTGTCACGTTGTCCTCCAGGAGGGGACGATGAGCCCCGTGACGCAATGAGAGGAGTGGCTGGACATTCGATCTCCCAAAGTAGCTCGCCTTCGTCCGTCCAAGCTCCCTGCTTGACCTCGCCTGTCCAAGCTCCCCGCTGGACATCGCCCGTCCAAGCTCCTCTCTCGACCTCGCCCGTCCTAGCTCCCCGCTCGACCTCGCCCGTCCAAGCTCCCCGCATCCCCTTGCCGGCTGGCCCGCCAGTCGCACCCGTGCCGGCTGGCCCTCCAGTCGCACCCTCTCCGGGCCCCCTGGATGAGGGGGTAGGCGGACCCCGAGCAGCCAGGGTAAGGTGGCCGACGATATTTCTGAAATTCTGGTGTCTGTTAATGGCAGGGCACTCGGCCAACACTTAAAGGGCCAGCGCGGATGCCCGCCGGACCGGTCACTCCCATGCCTCGTCACCGGTCGGCGCGGATGCCCACCCGACCGGCCACTCCCACGCCTCGTCACTGGCTGGCGCGGACACCTGCCGGACTAAGTTTCGCGGAAACAACCCTCCCTCTCTGCCAGCACTTTTCTTTTTCATGGATATTCGGCTTCGGGACGTCTAGTATCCGTCCCTTAGAAGAGGGGTACTGTTAGGACTAGCTGTTTGTTTTCCATTGCTTTTTCCCTGTGTTCTGATGTTCGTTTCTGATAGATGTATTATTAATATACTTTAACCAAACAAGGAGACATCTCCTCTGTCCATTTAGTCACTCATAATTCAAAACATCTAAGGTGATCTGATTCAAACAATTGAATAAGCTAACCGAATAACACCATCGAGGTCAAAAAACAACTGCGATTATCGCCATCTGCCGGAATCCAAGTCAAAGCAATTTAAGAGTCCTTCGCAGATCTTCATTGCGAACTTGCATCTGGGTATCATCTGGTTTGCATCGAGGTGTATCTCCCAGTAAACAGTCCTTGGAGCCGAGGATATGGTGAGGTGTTACGTCAACAAGCTGGAGCCAGCTGCCTTGAAGGGTGACCTTGAGCTCACCCCAGTCTCAAATTAAAGACACTCTTATACAAAAGTAATTAAAATGCATACATCTATAATAGTATCCAGAATAACCCCAACAGTTTCCCTACTCTTGTTTGTCCCTCCTGTATTGCCATTGGGCTCGCGCAGCTGCGCGTCATTCAAAATTAGTTCCTGTTTTGTCTATTTAAACCCCACTGATTATTATGTCATTTTTTGAATCGTCTGCTTCACTTCCCTTGCCATGTTTCTGCGTTTCCTCGTTTCTCGATTCCCCGTGTTTTCAGTCAGGTTTGGTTGTGTGATTTTATTTCTAAGTCTTTGTTATTTTCTAAGATCCTGCTTAAGTTAATAAAGTTTTGGTATGAGCACTACTTTCCTCGTCCTCGCCTGCATCCCCGCGATTGGATCCTACTCCTCGTAACCTCGCCTCGACGTCTCCCCAAAGACATAACAGGGTGTTGTCTTATCCCTTGCTTATGCTCCTTGCTAATTGGACTTATAACTACTGCAATTGCCCCTACAAATTACAAATGACAAGAATTATATTGTCTAATTACACCGCATACTGAGGAGAGCATTGGTGTCCAGGATTATGCCAATTATGAGTTGGACGAGAATAATGTTGTTCTTTCTTTTTCAGCCCAAACATCCCAGTAAGGTGAATTCGGGTAATGATCGAGCCAACGGACTTCCCCCAAGTGTATTTGTATTTGTCATAAAATATGAATTAATAAAATAAAGTTGGAAGGAAGTTTTATTAAGGATATGGGATTACTATGTGCAAATATATAATAAGAGGGGGAAAGTTAGGATGTATTACTTTTACATTATTATATATCTGCTTGCAATGAAGAATGCTTTTCTTTACTATTATTAGTTTTTTTTAATTATATACAGTTGTGGTCAAAAGTTTACATATACTTGTGAAGAACATAATGTCATGGCTTTCTTGAGTTTCCAGTTTATTTCTACAATTCAGATTTTTCTCTGATAGAGTGATTAGAACAGATACTTCTTCGTCACAAAAAACATTCATAAAGTTTGGTTCTTTTATGACTTTTTTATGGGTGAACAGAAAAAAGTGATCAAATCTGCTGGGTCAAAAATATACATACAGCAGCGTTAATATTTGGTAACATGTCCCTTGGCGATTTTCACTTCAATTAGGCGCTTTTGGCAAGCTTCTAGTTGAATCTTTGACCACTCCTCTTGACGGAATTGGTGAAGTTCAGTTAAATTTGATGGCTTTCTGACATGGACTTGTTTCTTCAGCATTGTCCACAAGTTCTCAATGGGGTTTAAGTCAGGACTTTGGGAAGGCCATTCAAAAACCTTAATTCTAGCCTGATTTAGCCAAATCCATTACCACTTTTGATGTGTTTGGGGTCATTGTCCTGTTGGAACACCAAACTGCGCCCAAGATCCAATCTTCGAGCTGATGACTTTAGGTTATCTTGAATAATTTGAAGGTAATCCTCCTTCTTAATTATCCTATTTACTTTTTGTAAAACACCAGTTCCATTGATAGCAAAACAGCCCCACAGCATAATACTACCACAACCGTGCTTGACGGTAGTCATGGTGTACTTGGGGTTAAAGGCCTCACCTTTCCTCCTCCAAACATATTGCTGGGCGTTGTGGCCAAACAGCTCGATTTTTGTTTCATATGACCACAGAACTTTCCTCCAAAAGGTCTTATCTTTGTCCATGTGATCAGCAGCAAACTTCAGTCGAGCCTTAAGGTGCCACTTTTGGAGCAAGGGCTTCCTTCTTGCACGGCAGCCTCTCAGTCCATGAGATGCAAAATACGCTTGACAGTGGACACTGACACCTGTGTTCCAGTAGCTTGTAATTCTTGGCAGATCTGCTTTTTGGTGATTCACGGTTGAATCTTCACCCTCCTGACCAATTTTCTCTCAGCAGCAGGTGATAGCTTGCGTTTTCTTCCTGATCGTGGCAGTGACAAAACAGTGCCAGGCACTTTATACTTACAAACAACTGTTTGCACTGTTGCTCTTGGGACCTGTAGCTGTTTTGAAATGGCTCCAAGTGACTTTCCTGACTTGTTCAAGTCAAGGATTCACTTTTTCAGATCCATGCTGAGCTCATTTGACTTTCCCATTGTAGCGTTTGTGGATGTTTGCATCCAATGAGCCCTATTTAAATGGCCTCAGGGAAGTCACCAGCTGTAGTCACTCATAATCACTCACAATAAGTTAAGAGGCCATGCTATGAATCTCATTTCACTGAAACAACTTTCCAAGTCACCAAAATTGCTAAATCGTGTTGCTGTATGTATATTTTTGACCCAGCAGATTTGATCACTTTTTCTGTTAACCAATAATAAAGTCATAAAAGAACCAACCTACATGAATGTTTTTGTGACAAAGAAGTATCTGTTCTAATCACTCTATCAGAGAAAAATCTGAGTTGTAGAAATAACTGGAAACTCAAGAGAGCCATGATATTATGTTCTTCACAAGTGTATGTAAACTTTTGACCACAACTGTATTTGGGCGGCCCATTTGGGCGAATGGTTAGCGCGTCGGCCTCACAGTTCTGGGGTCCTTGGTTCAAATCCAGGTCAGGTCCATGTGTGTGGAGCTTGCATGTTCTCCTGCTCTCCTGCGTGGGTTTCCTCTGGGTACACCGGTTTCCTCCCACGTTCCATAAACATGCATGGTAGGCTGATTGGACACTCCAAATTGCCCTAGGTATGGGTGTGAGTGTGCATGGTTGTCCGTCTCCTTGTGCCTTGCCACCGATTCAGGGTGTCCCCCGCCTCTGGCCCGAAGTCAACTGGGATGGGCTCCAGCACCACTGCGACCCTAATGAGGATAAAGTTGTTCAGAAAATTAGATGAGATGACGTTATTTCAGTGGGGCAAATCTATACATCCAGGTCTGTCTGCGGTTCGCTAGAGAGCATTTGGAGGATCCAGAAGAGGACTGGGAAAATGGATTAAGGTCAGATGAAACCAAAATAGATTTTTTTAGTAGAAAAACAAGTTCTTGTGTTTGGAGGAGAAAGAATACTGAATTACATTCGAAGAACACCATACCCACTACGAAGCATGGGGATGGAAACATCAGTTGTGGGGCTATTTTTCTACAAAGAGACCAGGACGACTGATCTGTGTGAAGGAAAGTGTTGGATCTAATCGATAAACATTCAATAACTTCGAATTAGAGGAAGCACAAGGAGTCGGCCATGATGAGTTTTATCTAGCTTCAGCTGAAGGAGGGAGTCAGAGCAGCCAGCGCCAGGAGCGCGTCTGACCTCCAGCCTGACCAGTTTGAACTCCTTGCATCCCCCCAACAGGTCGACCAGTTTTATTGACAAAGGTCATGTGACATAGGTAAAAACTTTAGGCGGGAAAATGTGAACAAAGAAATGGGTGTGTCATGGTAGATGACGCGCCCCTAACTCATAGGTGTCACGGACAGAACTTTCCGCTAGGTCATGCTAAATTCTATTCTAATGACTACACTAAATAAACCTATTGACTAACAAAAAGCATAAGAATACATTCCATACTCCACAGAAAGAATGCATGGGGCCATGTATCGAGAGATTTTGAGTGGCAATCTCTTTCCATCAGCAAGGGCATTGAAGATGAGACGGGCTGGGTTTTTCAGCATTACAATGATCCCAAACACACAGCCAGGGCATCAAAGGAGTAGCTTCGTAAGAAGCATTTCAATGTCCTGGAGTGGCCTAGCCAGTATCCAAATCTCAACCCCCAAATCTGTGGAGGACAGTTGAATGTCTGTGTTGCCCAACGACAGCCCCAAAACATCACTGCTCTAGAGGAGATCTGCATGGAGGAATGGGCCAAAATACCAGCAAGGGTGTGAAAAGCTTGTGAAGATTTACAGAAAATGTTTGGCCTCCGTTATTGCCAACAAAGGGTACATAACAAAGTATTGAGATGAACTTTTGGTATTAACCAAATACTTATTTTCCACCATGATTTGCAAATAAATTTTCTCTCAGCAGCAGGTGATAGCTTGTGTTTTCTTACTGATCGTGGCAGTGACAAAACAGTGCCATGCACTTTATACTTACACACAATTGTTTGCACTGTTGCTCTTGGGACCTGCAGCTGCTTTGAAATGGCTCCAAGTGACTTTCCTGACTTGTTCAAGTCAAGGATTCACTTTTTCAGATCCACATTGAGCTCCTTTGACTTTCCCATTGTAGCGTTTGTGGGCAATTGCATTCAATGAGCCCAATTTAAATGGCCTCAGAGAAGTCACCAGCTGTAGTCACTCATAATCACTCACAAGAAGTTAAGAGGCCGTGCTATGAAGATATATATATATATATATATATATATATATATATATATATATATATATATATATATATATATGTGTGTATGTACATTGATTTCAGTACTGCTTCTGGCAGTCAGGAGGAATTTTTTTTGCTGCAAATTTTCGGTACATAAACCCATCAACATGATTGTTAAACTGGACAGCCATATTTTCGTCAACGTCTTTCAAATTGGTACATAACCATTTATTTCAGTTTATTTCAGTGTAAATCCAGATTCTTCGGTTTCAGAAAGGAAGAGTGACAAAGCGGAACTAGCTAGGCTATCTGGGGGCATACAGAACTTTTAATAATGTGTTGGATTGTCTCATTTTCAATAAAGCAAATAAAAAAGCTTTGCCTAACTTTATTTTTTTCAGCTGGTTGACCCTTTCAGGAACAATGGTTTGCATGCAATGTGGGTGTTTCTTTTTACTGCCGATGGTTCATATGCAATATGGGAGTCTTTATCCATAGCCAAACTCATTTAATCTCTCGTATTGATCTTACTTAATTTTTCTTATATCATCCCAAGCGGTCAGTGTGTCAATACGACATATTGCATCTGGTGGGCAATGTATGCATTCATTCTTGACAAGTCATTCAAGAGACGAAGATGCTGCATGATGGCGTGCTGTGTGTAGGTTGAAAGAGTCAATTATAGGCCTGTGTCAAAATTTCAATTTATCTTTATTTATGAAGTCCTTTTAGACTAGTAGCACAAAAACTTAATGATTACATTAGCTCTAGCGATCTGAATGAACTTTTTATATTTGAGTTAATAGTGAATCATTTTACTGAGATGGCCCTCCCAAGTAACTAATTTTTTTGATCTTTTTGGTGGGGTCATTTTCATCAAAATTATATTTGTCATAAACAACAGACGATAAAAATGCTGTGTTGCTGTGTGTGCACTTTTCAAGAATGGTTGGGAATCCTGCATCAGGATCTTACTTGTTCTGACCTAGTCAAGGCCATTTCAATGATGTGTTTGCGGCAATGGTGCCATGCCGCCCTCCCGCAAAGCCAACACCATCTGTTATCTGGCGCATACTGTAAATCTGACCAACCAGAAAGCAGACACCTTCCCAAAACCACATGTGCGTGTTTTTTTCTTTGTTCGTTTGCATTTTGTGTCGACACCCCAAGGGAATACATGACTTATGTAATATTTAGGGTAAAAAAGAAGGGGCCTATTCCTTAAGTCAGTGTGATTTTTTTCAGAAATGGATGTGGTTTACATGGGTACTTTTGTTTAACTTATATTGGCATTTTTATTTCATGTGACATTGAAATGGATTGACCAATAGTAGCTGAATGTATTGTTTATTTGTGTCAATACAGTGTCAAATATGGCAGGGCAAGAGCATGCAGCGGCTTCAAGCTCTATGTTATAGAACACTTTAAATGTAAACAGATAGATGGGTTAATGTACACAGCCTTGAATGCATCGGTCTTAAAATATCACTACCCCACAAATGACAATAACTTTGATAGGCATAGCTAGACCTACTGCTGCCTCTAATGCAGAGATTCAGGATGGATTTAGGGAATGTGACAGAAGAAATTAAGTTGTCTTGTTTGGAAATTGAAATATCAACTGACTTGAGAAATCGAATCAGAGAGTTAAAAATGAATTGAATGCTTTTATTGTCTTTATACAAATAAAATGAGATTTAAAGCCTCACCACAAAGTGCACATTAACAACAACAAACAAACAGAAAAATAATAACAATGACTAATAAATGAATAATCGATAAATAAGTAATACATTATAAATAAATAAGCAGTCCATGTAATAAGTGCCGTATTTTCTCGCATATTGACCGCCTACATGTATGAGCCGTACCCTTAAAATTGCCTTAAAATCGTGGAATTTTACAATTTCTCTCGTATAAACACGCGCTGATTCACAATTTTCACCTCCATATTAATGGTTTTAATAGAGTACAAATGTCTTATTTTGAATGTAAAATCTTAACAAAAATCATCGCATGTGGTATTTCTGAGATACTTTATGAATTGAAAGGATCGCACATTCCAAAAGGGTGTTGCCTGCACGTGTACAAATTAAAAGAGGAAGTCATGTTAGCAATACAATCAGGAAGTCTGTCCATAGCGGTCTAGTTTTCACCAAGTCTCTGGGTGCAATAATAGCATGTGATAATACACATTACGTAGGTATCAAGGCTGATATTTTAATGATTGCCCGCAAGACCTTCGATCAGCCTTAAAAACTATTGGGATTGCTGACATGGTAAACAATACGAACACATTTATCAAGGCTACTTGGGTATATATATATATATATATATATATATATATATATATATATATATATATATATATATATATATATATATATATATATATATATATATATATATATATATTTATTTATTTTTTTCCAAGATAACGCCGTCAGGAGGCAGCCGGTGGCAGTAGCTCTGTCCACTCTTATTTGTTTTTCGTGTTTTACAGCCTTTCTATCTTTTTTGTTACATTTTAATATTTCTTAATACATTACTTTTTACTTTAATGTTTTCACAACTTTCTTTGTTCTGATAGCCTGGCTTCTTTCTGCTACTTCTTTTTTGGAACCATTCAGCCATGCCTACTGTCAAAGCTGGATTGCCTCGACAATAATCTTCATACAGAGGAAGCAGCAAAACACGCGGTAGTTTTTGACTCCCAGCCGATGGAGGTTATCTGGGAGGGGAGCCCCATCTTGACCGCTCTCAAAATGGCCGCTGCTTGCTCCGCTTCTTTTGTTCTTGGCTAGCCCCCACCCTTCCTAAGAAGGGGGAGCGGACGGACGTGTCCACATGAAGCTCCCACAACCAGATACGCCGTCCGAACGGTCGGGGAAGATATTTAATAGAAGTAGGCGGAGACAAACTTAAGGCGGGAATGCAGAGGGGTGTGTTATATACAAAGTGATGACAGGCCTTGACCTGTAGGTGTCAGTAAAAATTCTATTCTAGTGACTTTAAATCAGTGGTCTCCAAACTATTCCACAAAGGGCCGCAGTGGGTGCGGGTTTTCATTCCAACCCATAAAGAGGACACCTTTTCACCAATCTGGTGTCCTACAAGTGCAATCAGTGGATTGCAGTCAGGTGCTTCTTGTTTTCTGCTGAAATCTCATTGGTCAAACTGTTTATGCTAGACCGGTTGGAACAAAAACCTGCACCCACACCGGCCCTCGAGGACCGGTTTGGGGACCCCTGCTTTAAATTCATAAGAGTGCAGAAGGGTGCAAGATTAAATATAAGAACACAATTCATATTTCACACCTATGCTGCCATACTCATGGGAATAGCTGTGAACAATACGCAGCAGAAGGAGCAACAACTCAATGCCGCTGGAAATCCGGAGCTGGACAAAAGTCCCGGGAGGAGAATCAACGCTTCAGACCAACCATTCCATCTATTATTATGGTGAAAGTTAGATCCCTCCCCGATAATATGGAAGAGCTGTCGGTGCTTACCAGGCCGGAAACAGCTACTCCAACCAAGATGGCTCCGCTCAAGTGGCAGCCGGTAGCGGTAGCTCCGTCCGCTCTTGCTCGTTTTGTGATTTTGCTGCTTTTCTGTCTTTTTTAATTGCATTTTAGTATTTCTTAATAATTTCTCATATACTTTGCTTTGCACTTTTTTTGCTTTGTTGTGCTGCAGCCTTTGCTCAGATGGAGCAGCTGCCGGTGCTTGCTGGGCTGCTTGTGTGCTTTGAGGCCCCACCGACCTCTCCGCTGCTGCTGATTAGGCGATCGGACAGCTTAGGAGGATCTAGGCAAGGAAGATTATCTTAAAAACCTCCAGACTACTGAGGGACTGAGCGGTAACCTCAGTCTCAGTCTGCAGAATGTCCCCACCTTGTGGACTTCCTGCGTGTGGCTCCAGTTTTTTTACCTAGGTCTACAATGTCTTGTGTGTCTTGTGTCTGTATCACTACTGCAACCAAGAAATTTCCCAAATACGGGATGAAATAAAGTTCTAATCTAACCTAACCTAATGGCGGCACCCTGAGCGAGCAATGGCAGGCACAACAAGTAAGTGAGTTTTTTCAAGTTTTATGCAAGATGCGCTTTTTTTGTTGTTGTCTTGAATGTAATTCATAGACGTCAAAATAAATTTAGTTTAGCGTTTTATCTGTTTTTGTTCTCTATTTTGAAAAAAATACTGTATTGGCTGCATTGTCTTGCCTTATGGCATTTTGTGTTTGTCACCTTGCAGTTTAATGCATGTCAAGTCTATTTTTTTCGCATATAAGCCGTACTCTTGATTCAGTCATCATTTTTTGGTCACAAATACGGCCTATATGTGAGAAAATATGGTAGTTGACCAAATAAATAAGTGTTGAAGTGAACAAATAACAACAACAAACAATCAAATAAACAGATAAATAATCAATAATAATAAATAATAATAAATAATCAATAATAATAAATAATAATAAATAATAATAGGTAATAATAAATAGTAATGAATAATAATAAATAATCAATAATACTAAATAATCAATAATAACAAATAATCAATAATAACAAATAATCAATAATAATAAATAAGCAATAATAATACATAATCAATAATAATAAATAATAATCAATAAACAATAATAATAAATAATCAATAGTAATCAATAATCAATAATAATCAATAATAATAAATAATCAACAATAATAGATAATCAATAAATAAGATGTTTTAACTAATTTTAAAAACTAACTAATCAAAGGTCCCACTAGACCAGTGGTTCCCAAACTGGGGGGCGCGCCCCCCTAGGGAGGCATAAAGAGAATTCAAGGGGGCGTGAAGTTATGTGCTAAGAAAAATGTTTAAATAGATTATAAGAATAATAAAATCAAAGAACAAATATCTGCCATTAAATACATGCAAAATATGATTATAGCAGTCACTCCAACGGTCCAACCCGTTTTCTATTAAGCTAGTTTTTGTTACACGTTTTGAACGCGTCACTGATACTAACCACACTGACGCTACTGAGCGACTCGTCACAATCTCGCAACCCGTCAACCCGAGCACATGTTCACCTTGTCCACGGTAAGGATTTGTTTCACTCTTCAATTCTGGATCACATACCTTTCTTTTAGTGATAAAATTTTATTTACAATAGCTAGTGAAATGTGATGATTTTGATGAATGTTGGTAGTGATAATGGTTATGTTTGTGATGATGATGGTGGTGGTGGTGGTGATGGTGTTATGAGAGGTATCCATTCACGTGATGGTAATGTTGTTGGAATAATGATTAATACCCTTAAATCATTATTAGTAATACAGACGCTCCCCTACTTACGAACATTCAACTTACGAACAACGGTACATACGAACATGTCTGCAAATTGCGTTTAAGTCCAAAAATGTTCGCAAGTCCAATTTTGTATTTCGCGCCTTTTTCGGAGTAGTACTTCTTTCCGCCGCTAATACCGACACCTGGCGCTGTGAGAGCTCAGCTCACCCAGCATCTACCTTCTTCTTCGTTGCAATGCGGAAGTGCGTGAATGTATCTCCAGTGTGCAAAGAACCTTTTTCATTTGTATCATTAAATATCTCATGCATCCAATATTGAATATGGTTGGTAAAAAGCTAAAGGCTTCTATTGAGGGAGTTGCAAGGAAGAGGCAAGCCATTTCATTTGAAACGAGTGGCAATAATAACGAAGCTTGATGCGCGTGAGAGTGGTAAGCGTTTCACGGGCATTGAATCGTTCGACCGTCAGTACCATTTATAAACAGAAAGATCGAGCAGCAGGACGCAAATATTGAACGTTGCACAAAGTTTGCAAATCAATTGAATGATGCCATACAGTGCTACTGCATCCTTTATGATGAAAAAAAGAAGAAAACTGTGCAATCGTCATTAGGTCGCTTCTTTTGGCCAGTTTCTAATACATAAATCTCTCTCTCTACAGTACTGTACATATTCTCTCCATTTTATTAAATGTTTTTTTTCAGTACAAACCAATGCGTGTTACTTATACAAGCCTTAAACATACAAATGCACTTATATAAACCTTCAATATACTTATATCGGCCTTAAACATAAATTATAATACAAAATATAGCACTGAATCAACTTACAAACAAATTCAACTTATGAACAATCGCTCGGAACCAATTGCGTTCGTAAGTAGGGGAGCGTCTGTATTTAATTAAAATTGGAAAACATCTTTCAACATAACTGCTTACACTTGCAAGGAGGTACCTTGTGACGTCGTCTTAGTCCACAAGGCATTCTGAATTGTAGTAACTGAATCATTGTATTTAATCACGACACTCGAAAAACATGTTAAGTAATCAGTACAATAACACCCTAGATGGTTAGAAAAACAACTGTGTGGGAATTGCCGAAGTAAGCAAAAAAGTTGAACAAGGCATAATATTTCCATTATAAGGTAAAAAAGCAGTATTATAATTTAAACAAAGCAGTATTATAATGTAAACAAAGCAGTATTATAATGTAAACAAAGCAGTTGTATTTTCAAACAATAATGCGATTATCGCCATCTGCTGCTGGAGTCCCGTCAAAACAGTCCCGTTGTGTTTTGCCGAAAAGCGTCCGAAAACAATAAGTCCTCAAGCTGTGGGGCCTTGAGGAGACGATGGGGAGGGAAAATGTCCATGGTCCCATGAATTGATTTATAGCCTTATTACTAATTAAAAATGCTTACAACACATATAGAAACATTCCATAATAAATCCAACATTTCCCTCCTTTTATTATATGTTTGTTATTCATTTTATGGCAAATCCAAGATGAGAGGGATATCTCCGTTGGCTGTTTTAATTTTACCCGCTTAGGCCCTACTCGTTCGGCAGGTCTGAAAAGCAGAAAACAAAATCATTTTCGCCCAATTCATCCTCGGAATTACCATGCTCCTGAAATTCACTGCTCCCCTCAGTACGTTTTATCAGCAGAGGATATAATTCATGCCAATTCAGAATTTGTAGGGGCAATCGCAGTGGTTATAAGTCGGCTTATCAAGGATCTTAAGCAGGGGATAACACAACACCCACATAATGTCAAAATCGTAGCAAAAATGGCTATGGAAAATGCCACAAATTAGGCCAAATCATTAGTATGGCCTTATCCCACAAATCTGTCAAGCGGATAATGATTTTACTCCAGGATGCTTTTTCATCTTGCGGTTTAGGGTCTGCAGGCCATCGTTGGCCCTGGTGTGGGACCCAGTGGGGGACGTGTTGTTGAGTGCAACATTTTCAAACATTGCATACGCCCCCTGCTCCTTCAAGAAGCATTTCAACCGCTGCACGATCCTGGAACGCCATCAGACTAGTGGCTGCCAGTTGTTCCTTTATCGCCACATATCCCTGTTCAGTATAATTTCCAAGGTTTTGGACATTGTAATGCAGGTAATTTATCACATTTTTGTTTTGGGGTACTTAAAAGAAAAATAGACTCCCAACCTGCTGCGACTTGATTAGCCAACTTATACTCATCTAGTACGCCCCGGGGATGCCAATCGCATCAATGTATGTCGGATACAATGGCATTCTGAATTGTAATAACTGAATCATTGTATTTAATTGCGACACTCGAAAAACATGGTATGTATTCAGTACAATAACACCCTAGATCAGGGGTCTCAAACTCGCGGCCCGCGGGCCAACTGTGGCCCTCACGACGATAATTTGCGGCCCCCGTCTTAATATGAAAGATTAATGTTTGTGCGGCCCGCAAGATTGATATGAATGACACTTGTTGTGTTCGGAGCTGAATGAACCAATCACGGTGAGGTATACGGCTCTGGAGGGCGGGACATCGGCCGGGCTGTCCAGTGCCTCGCTCACTCACTCATTCATTCCTCCAATCAGCTGGGCGAAGGAGAAGCCGTGAAGCCGATCACTCCGCTCGGCGCGCACACTCCGCTGCTCTCAGCATAGAACTGAATGAGGCGCTATGATCCGTGATCCAGCCTGTGTCAGTGTAGCCATCTCCGCGAGTGAAACGGAGAAATGGCGAGCGAAAGTGCGCATGCGCCACAAACCCTCGCGACTGAAAGTGAAAGATCAACCCGAGACTCATTCCAAGTGGAAAAACATATTACACTGTAATAGGTAACAGGGGCAGCCCGATGTGTCTCATTTGCACTGAAAAAGTTACGGTGCACAAGGAATACATTTTGAAACGTCATTATACTACGAGACATGCTGAGGAGTATGAAAAATACCAGGGAGATGAGAGAGCCAACCAGGTTGCCAGTCTAAAACATGTCTTCTGAGGCAACAGGATTTCTTCAAGAAGGCTACCAAAGACAGTAATGTAGCAGTTGAAGCTAGCTACGCCGTTTGTGAGTTGATTGCTAAAGCAGGAAAGCCATTCACAGAAGGTAAATTTATCAAAAAGTGCATATTACAGGCTGCACATATTGTCTGTCCAGAAAAGAAAAGTCTGTTCAACCACATCAGCCTTTCTGCCAACACCGTGGCAGAGCGCATTTCTCACCTGTCAAGTGACATTTATGATCAACTGTGTGAGAAAGCACAATGTTTCAGTGTATATTCAGTGGCTCTTGATGAGACCACAGACATCACAGACACTGCCCAGCTCGCAATATATGCCCGTGGTGTTGATGACAATTTTAAAGTAATGGAGGAGTTGCTCACAGTAATTCCAATGCATGGCCAGACCACCGCTAAGGAAATATTTCACCAGCTGTGTGATGCCATTAAGAATGCCGGTTTGCCATGGAAGAGCTTTGTTGGAATAACAACCGATGGAGCCCCATCAATGACAGGGAGGAAGAATGGACTGGTAGCACTTGTTCAAAAAAAACTGGAAGAGGAGGGTGTGGAGGAGGCCATAGCTCTGCACTGCATTATACATCAGCAGGCCCTTTGCAGCAGATGCCTGAAGTTTGACAATGTGATGTCTGTCGTTTTGAAATGCATCAACCAAATCAGATCTAGGGGCTTAAAGCACAGAAGGTTACGTGCTTTTTTAGAGGAAATTGAGTCAGAATATTGGGATGTGCTCTACTTCACTGAGGTACGTTGGCTCAGCAGGGGAAACGTGTTGAAGAGATTTTTTGAGTTGAGAGCAGAAGTAAAAGACTTCATGGAGATAGACGGGGTTGCTGTTCCTGTGCTAAGTGATCCCAAATGGCTCATGGACTTGGCTTTTCTTGTTGATATCACACATGAGCTTAATGTACTGAACAAGAAGCTACAAGGCCAGGGGCAACTTGTCAGTGCTGCCTATGACAACGTGAGAGCATTCTGCACCAAACTTGTGTTATGGAAAGCCCAGGTCTCTCAGACAAACATTTGCCATTTCCCAGCATGCAAGGCTCTCGTGGATGCAGGCACACCATTCAGTGGTGAGAAGTATGTTGAGGCCATTTCGAAACTACAGGAGGAATTTGATCACATATTTGCAGACTTCAAGACACAAAAAGCCACATTTCAAATTTTTGCGGACTCCTTCTCCTTTGATTTGCAAGATGCCCCTCCTGAGCTTCAAATGGAGCTCATTGACCTGCAGTGCAACTCTGCACTCAAAGCCAAATTCAGGGAGGTGAGTGGAGAAGCAGACAAGCTTGGGCGATTTTTGAGAGAGTTGACCCCCAGCTTCCCTGAACTTTCCCGAATGTTCAAGGGGACCATGTGCCTTTTCGGGAGCACATACTTGTGTGAGAAGCTCTTCTCCACCTTGAACTTCAATAAGTCCAAGTAAAGGTCCAGACTTACTGATGAGCATCTTCAAGCTCTACTGAGGGTCTCCACTGCTTACTCCCTCAAGCCAAATGTGACTCAGCTATGTGACAAGAAGCGCTACCAGGTCTAGCAGCAAGGAGTAGGCAAGAGAAGCCGTGTTCAGAATATTTCATGTTCAATGTTCCATTCAAGTTCAGAAAGTTAAAGGTTAAAGAGCTGTTAATACAGACATTTGAAACGGAATAAAAATAATTCATTTTCTCTACTTTTTATTTTATATTTTATTTTTGTATTACTGATTGATTGATTTTTTATTCATCTTTAAGTTAATTTATTTAATTCATTATTTTTGTTAAAAAATAAAGATATTTGATAACGTTGGAATGTTTTATCAGCGCTTTTCTTGTGGAAATCCTGATGTGGCCCAGTCTCACCCAGACTTGGCCTCTAGCGGCCCCCAGGTAAATTGAGTTTGAGACCCCTGCCCTAGATGGTTAGAAAAACAACTGTGAGAATTGCCGAAGTAAGCATAAAAGTCGAACAAGGCATAATATTTTCATTATAATGTAAACAAAGCAGTATTATAATGTAAACAAAGCAGTATTATAATGTAAACAAAGCAGTATTATAATGTAAACAAAGCAGTCGTATTTTCAAACAATAATGTGTTTATCGCCATCTGCTGCTGGAGTCCCGTCAAAACAGTCCCGTTGTGTTTTGCCGAAAAGCGTCCGAAAACAATGTGTCCTCGAGCTGTGGGGCCTTGAGGAGACCATGGGGAGGAAAAAAATGTCCATGGTCCCATGAATTGATTTATAGCCTTATTACTTATTAAAAATGCTTACAACACATATAGAAACATTCCATAATAAATCCAACAAATATTGATGGTGATGATAATGGTTTGGTAATGGTTGTGGTGTTTCCGGCAGTTACAGTATAGTTGTTCAGTTATAATAGTTGTAGTAGTTATAATAGTGTTTTGTTAATTTGTTGCTATTTTCACTTTGCAGAAATGTTTGGAGCAAAGAAAAGAAAGTACTCGAATGAATACATCAAGTATGGCTTCACTGTTACAGAGAGGAATGGAATTCACCGCCCTCAGTGTGTCATATGCCATGCAGTCCTTAGCAATGATGCCTTAAGACCTGGTCGTCTGGAGCGACATTTGATCACAAACCACGAAGCATTAAAAGAAAAGCCAAAGCAGTTCTTCACAGCCAAACTTCATGCGCTGAATCATATGAAGCTGGACTCAAGCGGTGTTTTTCATAAAGAAACGTGGAAACTGGCAGAAGCATCTTACGAACTGTCACTACTTATTGCAAAAGCAAAGAAGTCTCACTCTGTGGGGGAGACTCTTGTAAAACCTTGCATTTTGAGTGCTGCAAATACTGTGCTTGGGGAAGAAAGCCAAAGAAAGTTATCAAAGATCTCCTTGTCAGATAACACAGTAAAGCTTTGTATTGACAAATTTTCAGAAGACATAAAACAACAAGTTCTGGACAAAATAAAAGCATCTCATTTTTTTGCAATACAGTGTGATGAAACTACTGATGTTGCTAACCTCTGCCAGCTTGTTTATTCACGATTTGTGGATGAAGGAACTGTGAAAGAGGAAATTCTTTTTTCAGCAACACTGGAGACAACAGCAAAGGCTATCGATGTTTTTTCAAAAGTTGATGAGTTTTTCCAAGAGCATGGTCTTTCATGGGAACAAGTAGTCGGTGTTTGTACTGATGGTGCCCCACAATGATTGGATCTCGCTCTGGATTCGTAAAGCTGGTGAAGGAAAAAAATCCTGCTGTAACTGGGACTCATTGTGTTATCCACAGACAAGCACTAGCAACCAAAACTCTTCAAGGTAATCTACGCAGTCCTCTGAATTTGTAAATAAAAGTGGTGAATTTTGTAAAGAATAGCTTTTTGAATTCTAGGCTTTTCGCAGCTCTTTGCTCAGATCTGGGCACTGATTACAAGACTCCTGTTTCACACGGAAGTCCACTGGCTTTCCAAGGGAAACATGCTGAGTCGTCTTTACGAGCTCAAGGATGAAGTGGAAATTTTCTTGCAGAGGCAGAAACAAGACAAACTGTATTAAGCATTCACAGAGGAAAACTTTCAGCTTTCACTAGCATACCTTGTGGACTTTTTTGAGGCTATCAACAACCTCAATTTGAAGTTACAAGGAAAAAGTACAAACATCATTGCACACTGATGTAATCAGAGCTTTCACTGAAAAAAATCATCTTTGGAAACGAAAAGTACAAGTTGGGAACTTTTCAATATTCTCACATCTCAATGAGCTCTTATCTGAGAAGAGAAAACTTGAGCAGTATGACTTCACAAAAGAGGTTTTATCTCATCTCGATTCCCTTGCTGAGGAATTTATGCGCTATTTTCCAGAGGTCACAATGGAGAATTCTCTTTGGACTTTGGTGCAGAATCCATTTAACACTGATGTGGAGTTGTTACTGGACTCACTGCAAGAGAAAGCCATCGATTTGAAATGTGACTCGAGCGCGAAAAGGGACTTTGAAACAATGAAGTTAGAAGAGTTTTGGTTGAAATATCTTCCCATGTACCCAAAAGTAGGTGAAGAAGCACTTTGTGTGATTCTTCCCTTTTCTTCAACTTATCTTTGTGAAGCAGGGTTTTCGGCTCTTGTTGTCCTGAAAACAAAACAGCGGAACCGACTTGATGTAGCAAATGACTTGCGTTGTGCGCTGTCATCCTTCAAACCTAGGATTTCTGATCTGGGATCTCATTAAATTAGTTCATAAAATTGTGCCTAAGTCTCATGAGTCTTTCCAAATATTATATGTAATGTTTTCAATTTAGTTAGATGATTAAAATTTCCAGTCAATTTTGCCAGTTTGCAAAAGTTTTTTTCCGCTCCCTTTCAACCAAATGTGTTTAGTTTACTTAGAAAAAATGTCTCTCTGGAATGTACTATTATTTGTTTGAGCGGCTTTCATTATTAAAATTTAATACAAACAGAGATCTGTTTTCCTGAACAATGCTAAGAAATAAATGCAATAAAATAAAATAAGTTCACATGAGCAAAAGAGGAAGTGGGAGGAGGGGAGTTGCGGGTCTACTGGAAGCAAGAAGGGGGCGTCAGGTAAGATAGTTTGGAAACCACTGCACTAGACGAAGTCCTTCTGAAGCATGCATAGATCTGATCTTTTCTAATAAGGGTGAGAGGTTCCGAAAGACTTTCAATATTATCACAGGCCGATCAGACCATGCACTCACCCTGTTCTCAAGAAAGCTTCCTAAAAATAAATTCTAATATGCTCAGAAAACCATATCAGAACAGAGGAGTACCAAAAAGGGAGATCCTAAATTTGACACAGGCGCTAAAGAATATCAATTGGGACGATTATCTCTACCATAATCATGCTAATGACAGCTCTAATATTTTCATGACTATTATCTAAGACACGGTGACCAGACGATTCGTCGAAAAACGTTTGGTCGACGGACAGTTCATCGAACAGACGTTTCGTCGAATGGACGTTTCGTCGAACGGACGTTTCGTCGAACGGACGTTTCGTCGAACGGACGTTTCGTCGAACGGACGTTTGGTCGAACGGACGTTTGGTCGAACGGACGTTTGGTCGACGGATTCGCCGCCGGACATTTCGTCGAACGGACGTTTTGTCGTCGCCGTGTTCGCTCGGTCTCAAAATTATAATCATGAGAGAGAGAGAGAGAGACAGACAGACACAGAGAGTTTACTGTTGAAAGCGATCAACCAGGTAATCTCTCGCTCTCAAAATCAAATTCATGAGAGAGAGAGAGAGAGAGAGAGAGAGAGAGAGAGAGAGAGAGAGAGACAGAGAGAGTTTACTGTTGAAAGCGATCAACCAGGTAATCTCTCACTCTCAAAATTATAATCTTGAGAGAGAGAGAGTGAGTTTGTAATTCCATTGACAATGTAGAGCATTAATATCTAAATATCTAATATAAAAATTATCAATAAGTTGCGTATTATTGGCATGTGTGTACATGTTACTCATCGCCGGATTTGCTCACTCGCCCCGTGTACAAATTTTTCAAACTACGGCCCGCGGGCCATATACGGCCCATTAGGCTTTTTAATCCGGCCCGCCGGCGTTGTCCAAATTATAGTAAAAATCAATGACATCATTCATTTCCCTTTGCCCTGCAATACCGCTCATCACTCTCAATTTAAAGACTGCTTTCTTTCGTTGAATAATAATATATTCTTAATGTTGAAAGTAAATTTGAAAATACATTTTCACCTTCAATTGTGTCTCTTTTCTTATATTGAAATCCCCAGGTTTGATAATTACATTGCGTGTCCAAATGCTGTCAAATTTTAGTATCCATTCTGGCCCACAGGTCAAAAATTTTGCCCACCCCTGGTATAGACAAACTTGCCTCTTTTAAACTATTATTGTCCCAAATTAAACACATTATCAATATGATGCCATTCAAAAAGTTTGCCCACCCCTGGTATAGAGAAACTTGCCTCTTTTATACTATTATTGTCCCGAATTAAACACATCAATAAGCTGCCATTGGCGGTAGACGTCCGATTCATGTTGACTGAGGTGCAGATGCTATTTCTGTTATTAGAGCGCCATCAAGTGGATACATAACGCAGCAGTCAACATGAATCGGACGTCTACCGCCGTCAATGGCAGCCGAACGTCCGGAACGTGACGGAAAATTTTAATTCAGATTTGTGCATATTCTAATGCATTCATGAAGATGTTTTATTCATAGATATTTTTTCGTTCATTTTCTGAACCGCTTTATCTACTTTGTCACTCGTGCCGGGTGCTGGAGCCTATCCCTGCTGACTTTGGGCCAGGGACGGGGGACACCCTGTATCGGTGGCCAGCCGATCGCAGGGCACAAGGAGATTTACAGCAATGCACACTCAGACTCATACCCAGGGGCAATTTTAGAGTGTCCAATCAGCCTACAATGCATCTTTTTGGGATGTGGGAGGAAAACGGAGTACCTGGATTTGAACCATGGACCCCAGAGCTGTGAGGCCGACACGCAAACCACTCATTCATAGATATTAATCATTACATTTTATTATTACTAAATCATTTATGTGTGGTAGACATGCACCTGCTTATGGCAGGTGTGATACTGGTTTGTGCCCATAGCGAGCAATGATGATGTTCCTTACACTGGTACTGAGTGTGCTCAGGGAGGTTGTCTTTCTGCCCAGATAAATAAAAAATAGAGGGAACATTGATCATCGCCCATGGTTAAATGAAGCCATACATGCATTTATGAATAAAACAAGACACTGCTCTCAAAATATCATTTAAAAAAGGATTAAAGACAGACAGATATTTACTTCTCTATGAAATCAAGTTGTAAAAGAAATTTGAACTGTAAAATCAAATTTCTTTATAAACATATAATTAATACTGCGAAATGGAACACTAAAACAATATTTTAAAACTGGCAGGAAATACTTCCAATTATTGAGAAATAAAAGAACTACAGTTGAAAGAGAAAATAATCTGTGACCCAAGGGACATAGCTAAAACTTTTCATGATTATTTTATAAACTCTGTTAAACTGTCACCTGACAACATCCTTCATATAGAATATCACCCACCAAACTCACTGAACACAAATGAACCCATTCTTAATCTGCTCAAAGTTTTGCAGTTACAAGCTCCAAAGCAAAAGATGAATTTAACATGGATGTTACATTTCTGAAATACCACAGAATCTCTTATAGCACCATTAACCACTATTGTATACAAATCCATAAACAAGTCTCTTCTTCGAAACCTTGAAGTGGTCAGTCATATCACCGGTCCTTAAATCAGGGAATCCCGCAATAACCAACAATTACAGACCTATAAGCATCCTTCCAGCCATCTAAAAAGTCTTGGAAAAGATAGGAGTGGAGCAATTTGCGGATCACAATAACAGCAATCCCTGTAAGGCTGGAATTTGGCTTTACAAAATTGTGATCACAACGCTGCCTACAACTGTGCTACATGTGTGTGTCCGTGTGTGTGCATGTGTGTGCGTGTGTTTGTGTGCGTGCGAGTGTGTGCGTATGTGTATGTGTGTGTCTCATTGTTTATCTTCAAACTACACAAGTGACTGAAGATGGAAATTAGCCTTCGGGTATAACCTTACATATTTGCATAGATGTGTTCATTAGCATGAATATGTATAGTTCATTAATATGTACTGTCCCATTATTAAATAAATCAAATTCAAAATAGCCATATGGACTTATTAAGCATTGCTTTCCAGGAGGAAACCACAATTTGTAGCGACTTCCATCGCATCAACATCATTCCGGACAAGTTAGTGACATTAGCAGGTCCTCTGTGGATTGGTATCAGGTCTGGCCGGTGAAGGAGGCTGTGCCGGGAGTGGAAGCTGAAGCAAGGCTGCAGACATGCCCTGTTGACTAAGCTCAGAAAACAGCCACTCAAACCAAATGCAGACCCTTCTTTCTGCCAATAGAGTTAACCACCATTAACATTAATGCTGTTTACATATCATCAGATGTTAACTTAAGAACCACACTCTCTCCGCTACTGGACACCATAGACAAATGCCTAACCGAGTGGTGTGCACATTATTTCAGGATATTTTTATCAGGCAAATTTAAAAAAACATTTTGCCAAAATTTTAGCATCACGTGAGATCTCCAACAAGAGAGGATACAATTCTGGAACATATCTACTCTAACATCAACCGTGTATACAGAGCCATACCACTCGACACACTTTGGAGAGTCAGATCAGCGCTCGTTGTTCATGGCTCCAGCAAATACCCCCCTCAGCGGACAAACAAAACCCAAAAGACGGACCATTATCACCTGGCCTGACGACGTACTCCCCCAACTTCAAGACTGCTTTGAACAGTGGGAGACTTTGGGGACCTGGGCACATTCACAGACACAGTACAGGCTTACACAGTACTGCATGGCTATGGGCACTGTGGACAAGACCATTCAGGTGCACCCGATCTTTCCTCCAGGCCCGTGATGCAGCCTCCAGATCCAGCAAGATGGCACTCTAGAGCATAGCTCACGCCAACCTGAGGAGAGTGATATATCTGAAAATACAACTTCAGGAGCAGGTCAAGAAAGAGTGAGATCAATTTCATAAGAAATAGGTTTATTACCGGACTGCCGGATGGGGAGAGAGCTCGAACAGCTGTGAACCGCTCACAGTCTGTTGTCCTTGCAACTCTCTCCGAATGAACAGTGGGTCAGTCTTTATATAGGAAAACAGGGTAATATTTCTAAGAGAGTGATGTAGGACATCCGTTTATGTAAACAAAACTTTAGGCTGATATGGTTAGTCATTGCAGGGCTAAGATGTATGCAAACACGATATTTTTATAGCTCACACAAACTGCCGCAGCCTATCTTACATTGTGCGATGCGAACAAACAATTGCAAACCGAGTTTGCCACATCGCACAATACAAGCAATCAATTGCAAACCGAGTTTGCCACATCGCACAATACAAGCAAACAATTGCAAGGCCAGCTAGTTAGCCTATCTTACATTCCACGATCTTAACAAACGATTGTCAAGCCAGTTTGGCCTGTCTATCTTACATTTTACGATCTTAACAAACAATTGTAAAGCCAGTTGGCCACATGGCGCGACATGAAGAAACAATTATTAAGCCAATTGGCCAGTCTATCCCACAATTCCCTCCTGTTGTGAGTATAAAAACATTGGAATTTCATATGTTAGCGACGCTACTTTTAAATGAAATTCTTCACAAATTACTTCAAACTGGAGTTTAGACCGACCAGAGGGGGGCAAAAACCCACACGCAGTTGAGGGAAAATTGGTCCCTTGACCTCCCGCTTGGGACAATCGCCTCATGGTCTGGTGTCTCAGAATAGGAAAGACATATTAATCAGTGTCAGACAGTAGCGCAACATCAGGGCCAGATTGGGATATGGATTGTTGCCTGTGTATACGAGTTAGCATTAGCTGGGTTTCAACAATCATGGTACGTTCGACTGTGGCATTAATGATACGTTTAATCAAAGCTGAGAAGCAGGGTAAACAACAGGTTAGGATAACAAGCACGAGAGCAATAACAGTTACAAACGGTACTAGGGATTTCAAAAGAGTCTGTGTCCATGAACCGGAGAGGAACCAGTCAAGCCATCCTCATTGTGGAACCGGATCTCCGGTCACAGCGCTCTGCATGTTCCTCATAGCCTGCAGGGCATCATGGACCGAGCAGGACGCGCCGGCAGGGATGAAGGCGCAGCACGAGTCTCCCACCACGGCACACACACTTCCCCGCTGGGCGGCCACTCCATCAAGAGCAGGACGGCCCTGGACAATCACCTGGGCCATGGCGGCTACCCGGGCCTCTCGGCCTTCCTGTAGCCGGACTGCCGCACCGACACAGGCCCGGAACCTGCAGTCAATGGTCTCCAGACATAGGGTGTTCCTTGCCGCTCCCACCCAGGGGAACAGAGCCATCAGGATTTGGGAGGAGACTGACCAGTGTTTGTGTTTGAGGGGGACATCCGAGCCCCACACTGGATCATGGTCGTGAGCTCCAACACTCGTTCATCAGCTTTGACGGTGGTGGCCAACTTGGTGAAGTTAGCGGTCAAAATCACACCGGGAGGTCTGACCCAACTTAGAGATGACCAGCACTTTCTTTTTATCACCTTGACCAGGTCGCCTGGGGACAGGACCTCCTATGTGGGAGACCGAGAAGATGTCGGCAGATCATTTGCATTTATCACAGTTCTTTCTTGGAACATTTTGCATAGCCACTGAGTGAGAGAATCTGTTTCTCCTGTGTCCTCCACCACCAGTCTGAGTCTTACTGTTCCATTGGTTCTTTCAACGAGTCCAGCACTTTGGGGCCGGCAGGCGCAATGATACCTCAGGTCGATTCCAAGATGCCATCCCATAGCTTGCATCACGCAGCTCACGAAGCGAGCACCACCATCACTCCAAATGACTCGTGGTATTCCATGGCTTGGAATGATCCTTTTGCATATGGCTTTTGCAACTGCCCTGGCGTCCGCTTTCTTGGATGGGCATATCTCAACCCACTTGGTCGATGGCCACCAGACAGTACCTGTATATGCCACCTTGGTTCAGCTCGATGAAATCCATGTTCAGAACCTCGAAGGGATATGTCCCTGTCTGCCTTGTTCCGCGCTTGGGTCTTTCATTGCCTTGAGAGTTGTGTCTATAGCAGGTGAGACAGTTTCTGCAATTTTTTAAGTAGGTTTAAAGACCTTTGGGGACATGCAGTTTGTTGTACTATACTATATATAGGATTTATTGTATCCTTGCATTTAAAGTAGTAGCCATTTGGACACGCAATGCAATTTATCAAAGCTGGGGATTTATGTCTGACACAGAAAAAACAACACTAGAAGACTTATGTGAAATTCTAAGTGCCTTGGACAGACTAGAGGGCTTGGAGAACAATACCTGGAAATGCCATGGAACACACTTTTACTTCTAGTTTAATTTTAAATAATTTCCCATTATTTTAGGAAATAAATATTCAAAATGATTTGCTGAGAACCTTAATTCAAAGATTAATCTCAATGTTTTCTATGCTGGTGTAAATTTTCTGGAGTAGGATTTCTGGATTTACAATTTCATTACAGGAGTACTTACTGTTACTACTACTTTGTTTTCTCTATTTCTTCTGTCACATATCTATCTGTGTGATCTCCAAATGGCTACTACTTTAAAAGCAAGGATGAAATAAAAAATATAAAAAATTGGCAGCACATTGTACTTGTATTTAGAAATATGTCCAGCGGGGGGCAGTACATGCCCTTGTTATTCCTAAATGAATGTTATCTGTAACGGGCCGTATATGGCCCGCGGGCCGAGGTTGAAAAACATGTACACACACGATCTGGGGGCGGGTCGAGCGCTTCGGCGAAACATCCGTTCTAAACTGTCCGTCGGCCAAACGTCCGTCGGCGAAACGTCTTTCGGCGAATCGTCCGAGCACCCTGTTCCTGAACAGTGGTTCCTAGGATGTGTGATTGGTCAATGATTGTATTTGAAACTGAGTTTTCGAAAGGTCAACTGAAATAGTGGAGGATTGTTTTTACTGTAGTTGCACATTCAACACCATTTATAAACAGAAAGATCGAGCAGCAGGACCCAAATATTGAACGTTGCACAAAGTTTGCAAATCAATTGAATGATGCCATACAGTGCTACCGCATCATTTATGATGAAAAAAAGAAGAAAACTGTGCAATCGTCATTAGGTCGCTTCTTTTGGCCAGTTTCTAATACATAAATCTATCTCTCTCTCTACAGTACTGTACATATTCTCTCCATTTTATTAAATGTTTTTTTTTTCAGTACAAACCAATGCGTGTTACTTATACAAGCCTTAAACATACAAATGCACTTATATAAACCTTCAATATACTTATATCGGCCTTAAACATAAATTATAATACAAAATATAGCACTGAATCAACTTACAAACAAATTCAACTTATGAACAATCGCTCGGAACCAATTGCGTTCGTAAGTAGGGGAGCGTCTGTACTTTGTGTTAATTTTTCCAACCAACACCACGGCTAGCTCCACATCATGTTAAATTGAGATTATAGTACACAATTGTTATTTGCAGATAATACAACAGTGGTGGGGATGATCACAGGGGAGATAGACTCAGCGAGTGGTATGCTCTCAAAAAATTGGTGCTGAACGTCTTCAAAACCAGAGAACTCATCCTGTACTTCTGAGGGAACGAGGCTTCTCCGTCGCCCCTGTATATCAATGGCGGATGTGTGGAGAAAGTGGAGAGTTTCAAATTCCTAGGAGTCCACATCTCTGCTGATTTCACTTGGGCGGCAAATACCACAGCACTTGTCAAGAAGTAGAGGCTACATTTCGTGAGTTCTCAGGAAGGAGCAACTGAACACCAACCTGCAGAGGGTGATCAACACAAACCAGAAAGATCATCAACTGCCTACCCACCCTGTCAAGCATCTACGAAACCCGGTGCATTAGAATTTCAGAGAGCATTATAAAAGACAATGCACATCAAGTCTTCCACCACTTCAACCTGCTGCCCTCTGGAAGCCATAACTGCCAAGACAAACAGTGTTTCTTCCCAAGAGTTGTCACCATACTCAACTCGAGTTCTTCACCTAAGACCTAATCAAGACTTATTACTACTACTTATACTACTTATTTATTATGTTGACGACTAATTTATCTATTACTATTTAGTTATTATTGTTTTATCATTACTATATATTGATTATCTATGCGTTTGTTTTTTGTTGCATCCATAGACTCAGCGAGTGGTGCACTCTCAACAACTTGGAGCTGAACGTCTCCAAAACCATGGAACTCATCCTGGACTTCAGACAGAGCTATGCTGCCCTCACTCTGACTACTTATTTATCGATTTCTCATTTATTGATTATTTATTTGTTTGTTGTTGTTATTTGTATACTATGGGGTAAACGCTTTAAATCTAATTATACTTGTATAATGAGAATAAAAGCATTCAATTCAATTCAATAATTGTTGAATATAAAGTGCAATACTTGGGCTGATTGAGTAATCCAAATTGGCTGTAGATATGAGTGTATGCCTGCGTGGATGTTAGCATGCATATGTTCTGTGATTGGCTGGAAACCAGTTCGGGGTTTCCCTGCCTATTGGCTCTTGATGATAAGCGGCTCAGATAAAGAATGAATGAATGAATAGTTGTATTCATATAAAATATTATGAAGTGAGTTTTTTTTATTATTATTATTTTGTTAACACCCGAGACTCTAACCATCCTGCAGAAACATTTTCATACATAAAACTGGTTCATAGTGCAAAAAAAGCTTGGAGACCACCCCAATTAATGAACATGAAGTTCAGGGTTTATGTATTTTGAATATTTTTCAGGTTTTAATAGTGTAATGTCCTTTTGCATTCGGAGCACATTCGGAGCACACAGTCAACCGCCAGCCTTCAGGAAGGTAGACAATTAAACAGGTCAGCATGAGGTAACCTCAGTCAACCTGTGGGGGTGCAGCAGACACGCAGCTGGAAGTCGCAGGACAAGTGAGAAGAGCAACACCTCCTACAGATGCGGTCTCAGTTTCAGAAGCATACAATGACAGAGACAGATAGGATACAGATGCACTTGCTCAAACAAACTAAGCTTCTGATATGAGAAACTGAGGAATAAAGATTGTTGCCGCTGATCTGGGAAAATTAACAAGAAACCTCAAAGAGAATGTATCAAAATAGTAAAGTAATTCAGCTTTTGTCAAGAATTAGCAAATCAACGATTTGGAGTTTTGAACGCTCTTTAGTGTTGGAAGCAGACACAATCCATTTCTGTATGTGAGTGCACAGGTTTTTATGGTAGTGTCACTCGTTTGAGTTACTTCAATTCACGACATAAGTAAGCAATACATTTCTAGAGTAGAGGCTAGTTCTTTGTTCATTAATTAATTATTTGAATTATTTGCCTTCTCTAAAATGGGCTCCCTTTACAATTGTACCGTCTTTAAGGGGGGAAAAAGGCAGTCGTAAAAATGTCATGAGAAGACATCAGTTTCAGAATTTGAGTTACACTGCCATCAAGTGGACAGAGTCACACATTAATCAAAACATGTTTATGCCTTTACAAAGTATCGTGTCTTGTCAGTGAGATTTTTTTATTATCTTTATGTCTAAAGACAAATTACACTGTAGGCACATTTATTAAATGCATATTATATGTTTAATAATATTAAATAATGCCAACCACTGATGGAGTGGTTCTTCAGCCTGAATCAGTGCGGGCAGTCTGGGTTGGATTCGCACTCGGTGGTAGTGTACTTTTGAGCGTGAGTGGTTTTGTGTTTCATTGTACCCTGTGATTGGCTGGCACTGTGTTGTCGTGTTGCCACAGTTTGTCTCACTAAAGTTTATAAATAAATATTAAGTACGTGACAAAGACAATATATAAAGAAATTAAGGATGGCTAAAACAAAAGTGGGGCAAGGCAGAAAAAGGTGCATTGTATGGGCCAATCAGGGGTTGATTGAGTCATGTTCCTTATTGGTATAATGTTTTGTATATTGTACCTTTAATATTTTCATATTTGATCATTGCGATGATTTCATAGCATAGTTACATTTAGAATGTGTTAGTTTAAAAGTATAGACAGAGACAAGGGAGATAAAAATATATATTTAGAATTGTGTACATGGGGTTGGTCATGTGACCTGCTCTCGCTGTTGAGAGGTGTGGCCCAGGTTTCTCCAGTCAGTTGAAACCGCCTTCTGATAGCGTCACAGTTTTTTGACCATACGACATGTTTTGTATTATGAAGATTGTTATTTATTAGGTTAAATATAACTTGCTTGTCCTGTCGTCTGCGTTCAAGACTTTACAGTTATCCGGTTTAAAGAGGTGTATTGAAGATGTTGGAATTACCTATACACCTACATTTATCAAAAAACTTGCTAAGGTACCTTGCATCACATTGATTTAAAGAAGAAAAGTGGCTGACGAGTAGACAGATCTTATCCCAAGGTGGGTGGATGCTCATAAAGGGAGACGATTGGAAGTAGTGGGTAATCCAGGGGTGTCAAACCGATTCCGCAAAGGGCCGCAGTGAGTCCTGGTCTTTGTACCATCCGATCCAGTGCCGACAGTTTAACCAATGAGTTTAACCAATCAGTGTCTTCTAAAATAGGTAGCACCTGACTTTAATTCAACGTATTATACTTGCAAACGATTTCCTCTTGTTCAGTTGGAATGAAAACCTGCACCCATTGAGGCCCCTTGAGGACCGGTTTGACACGCCTGGCCGGTACTGTATTTTATCGCATAATAGCCGCCTCAGCATGTAAGCCGTAGCCTTAAAATTGCCTTAAATTTGTTTAATTTTACAATTTCTCTCATATAAGACGCCCCCTGATTCACAATGTTCACTTCCATGTTCATGAGTACAAATGTGTTACTTTGAAGGGAAAATCTTAAGAAAAAACATCGCATGTGGTAGTTCTGAGATACTGTATCAATCAAAAGGATTGTCTGCTGGATTGCACATTTCTAAATGGTGTTGCCTAAAAGTAGACAAATTCAAGAAGGAAGTCACCTGGGCAGTACAACCAGGAAGTGTGTCCGTAGCGGTCTAGTTTGTCATCCTTGAGTAAGATGGCGGCGCGATGAGTGAGCAATGATAGGCACAGGTAAGTGAGTTTTTTCACGTTTTATGCAAGATACATTCTTTTTTCATGAATTTCATTCAGAAACGGCTAAATGAATGTTCTTAATGTTGTTTATGATTTCTCTATTTTGAAATAAATGACCGTATTGGCCACATTGTCTTGCGTTATGGTGTGGGAGATTTATAGATAGAGGGAGAGAGGGAAAGGGAGATTGATAGATAGAGGGATAGAGGGAGAGAGGGAGATTGATAGATCGAGAGACAGAGACAGAGAGAGAGATTGATAGATCGAGGGAGACAGGGAAAGAGGGAGATTGAGAGATGGAGATTGAGAGATGGAGATTGATAGATCAAAGGAGAGAAACAGAGAGGGAGATTGATTGATCGAGGAGAGAGGGAGATTGATAGATCGAGGGAGAGAGATTGATAGATCAAAGGAGAGAGGGAGATTTATGGATCAAGGGAGAGAGGAAAAGAGGGAGATTGATAGATAGAGGGAGAGGGGGAGTAGGGAGATTGATAGATAGACAGAGAGAATGAGATTGATAGATAGAGGGAGAGAGGGAGATTGATAGATAGAGGGAGAGAGGGAGACTGATAGATAGAGGGAGAGAAGGAGATTGATAGATAGAGGGAGAGAGGCAGATTGATAGATAGAGGGAGAGGGGGAGTAAGAGGCAGAGAGGGAGTAAAAAGCAGAGAGGGAGTAAGAGGCAGAGAGGGAGTAAAAAGCAGAGAGGGAGTAAGAGGCAGAGAGGGAGATGATAGATCAAGGGAGAAAAGGGGATTGATAGATCGAGAGATAGAGGGAGATTGATAGATCGAGGGAGAGAGGGAAAGAGGGAGAGAGGGAGTAAGAGGCAGAGAGGGAGATTGATAGATCGAGGGAGAAAGGGGGATTGATAGGTCGAGGGAGAGAGGGAGATTGATAGGTCGAGGGAGAGAGGGAGTAAGAGGCAGAGAGGGAGATTGATAGATCAAGGGAGAGAGGGAAAGAGGGAGAGAGGGAGTAAGAGGGAGAGAGGGAGATTGATAGATCGAGGGAGAAAGGGGGATTGATAGGTCGAGGGAGAGAGGAAGATTGATAGATCGAGGGAGAGGGGGAGATTGGTAAATCGAGGGCGAGAGCGAAAGAGGGAGATTGATAGATAGGGGAGAGAGGGAGATTTATAGATAGATGGAGAGAGAGACAGAGGGAGATTTATTGATAGAGGGAGAGAGGGAGAGAATGAGATTGATAGATCGAGGGAGAGCGACAGAGAGGGAGATTGATAGATCGAGGGAGATAGGGGGATTGATAGATTGAGTGAGAGAGGGAGATTGATAGATAGAGGGAGAGAGGGAGATTGATAGATTGGATTGGATTGGATAACTTTATTCATCCCGTATTCGGGAAATTTCGTTGTCACAGTAGCAAGAGGGTGAGGATATCAAAAATAGGAAAGGCATTTTAGACATAAAAAGATAGGTAATAAGTAAGTTAATAAATAAATACATGAATAAATATATAAATAAATAAGCGTGTTTCTTAGCACATATATACATACATACACATAAATGTGCATGCATGCATACGGTAGGTCTTAACACTCAGCCATTTTTTTGTTAAAGAGCCTGACAGCTGATGGGAGGAAGGAGCTGCGGAAGCGCTCCTTCCTGCAATGAGGGTGCCGCAGTCTATTGCTAAAGGAGTCCCTCCACAGACTAATGCAGGGGGTGGGAGGTGCTGTCCATGATGGACATCATCCTGGTCAGCATTCTCCGCTCTCCCACTTCCTCCACAGAGTCCAGAGCTTATTCAGCCTGTTCCTGACCCTCTCCGTGTCCCGCATCCCCAACAGAGCACTGGATAAAACACTGTAGATGCCACCACTGTGTCATAGAAAGTCCTCAGCAGTGTCCTGATCACTAGGGTAGGTAGAGGCTGCTCTGGCCCCTTTTGTACAGGGCATCTATGTTTTGTGGACCAGTCTAGTTTGTTGTTCAGGGAGAGAGGGAGATTGATAGTTCGAGGGAGAGAGGGAGATTGATGGATCGAGGGAGAAAGGGAAAGAGGGAGCTTGATAGATAGAGGGAGAGAGGCAGAGAGGGAGAGAGGGAGAGAGGGAGATCGAGGGAGAGAGGGAGAGATGGAGAGAGGGAGAGAGGGAAGGGAAATTGATAGATAGAGGGAGAGCGGGAGATTGATGGATTGAGGGAGAAAGGGAAAGAGGGAGCTTGATAGATGGAGGGAGAGAGGCAGAGGGAGAGAGGGAGATCGAGGGAGAGAGGCAGAGATGGAGAGAGGAAAAGAGGGAGAGAGGGAGATCGAGGGAGAGAGGGAAAGGGGGAGATTGATAGATAGAGGGAGAGAGGGAAAGGGAGATTGATAGATAGAGGGAGAGAGGGAAAGGGAGATTGATAGATAGAGGGAGAGAGGGAGATTGATAGATAGGGGGAGAGAGGGACATTTATTGATTTAGGGAGAGAGGGAGAGAATGAGATTGATAGATCGAGGGAGAGAGACAGAGAGGGAGATAGATAGAGGGAGGGGGGAGTAAGAGGCAGAGAGAGAGATTGATAGATCGAGGGAGAGAGTGAGATTGATAGATCAAGGGAGAGAGGGAGATTGATAGATCGAGGGAGAGGGAAAGAGGGAGACTGATAGATCAAGGGAGAGAGGGAGAATGGGAGATTGATAGATCGAGGGAGAGGGAAAGAGGGAGATTGATAGATCGAGGGAGAGAGGGAGATTGATAGATAGAGGGAGAGAGGGAGACTGATAGATAGAGGGAGAGAAGGAGATTGATAGATCGAGGGAGAGGGAAAGAGGGAGATTGATAGATAGATGGAGAGAGGGACAGAGGGAGATTTATTGATGGAGGGAGAGAGGGAGATTGATAGATCAAGGGAGAGAAACAGAGAGGGAGATTAATAGATCGAGGTAGAGAGGGAGATTGATAGATCGAGGGTGAGAGGGTGTTTGATAGATCGAGGGAGAGAGGGAGATTGATAGATTGAGGGAGAGAGAGAGATTGGTAGATCAAAGGAGAGAGGGAGATTTATAGATCAAGGGAGAGAGAAAGATTGATAGAAAGAGGGAGATAAGGAGATTGATAGATAGGGGAGAGCGGGAGATTTATAGATAGAGGGAGAGAGGGAGACTGATAGATAGAGGGAGAGAAGGAGATTGATAGATAGAGGGAGAGAGGGAGATTAATAGATAGAGGTAGAGGGGGACTGATAGATAAAGGCAGAGAGGGAGATTGATAGATCGAGGGAAAGAGGGAGATTGATAGATCGGGAGAGAGGGAGATAGATAGATCGGGGGAGAGAGGGAAAGAGGGAGATTGATAGATGGAGGGAGAGAGGGAGAGAGGGAGATTGATAGATAGAGGGAGAGAATGAGATTGATAGATAGAGGGAGAGAGGGAGACAGATAGATAGAGGGAGAGAAGGAGATTGATAGACCGAGGGAGTGAAGGAGTTTGATAGATCGAGGGAGAGAGGGAGATTGATAGCTAGAGGGAGCGAGGGAGAGAGGGAGATTAATAGATGGAGGGAGAGAGGCAGAGAGCGAGAGAGAGTTTGAGGGAGAGAGGCAGAGAGGGAGATTGATAGATTGAGGGAAAGAGGGAGATTGATAGATTGGGGGAGAGGGGGAAAGAGGGAGATTGATAGATAGAGGGAGAGAGGGAAAGGTAGATTGACTGATAGAGGGAGAGAGGGAGATTGATAGATCGAGGGAGAGATAGACAGATCAAAGGAGAGAGGGAGATTTATAGATCAAGGGAGAGAGAAAGATTGATAGAAAGAGGGAGATAAGGAGATTGATAGATAGGGGAGAGAGGGAGATTGATAGATAGAAGGAGAGAGGGAGACTGATAGATAGAGGGAGAGAAGGAGATTGATAGATAGAGGGAGAGAGGGAGATTAATAGATAGAGGGAGAGGGGGACTGATAGATAAAGGCAGAGAGGGAGATTGATAGATCGAGGGAAAGAGGGAGATTGATAGATCGGGGAGAGAGGGAGATGGATAGAACGGGGGAGAGAGGGAAAGAGGGAGATTGATAGATGGAGGGAGAGAGGGAGAGAGGAAAATTGATAGATAGAGGGAGATAAGGAGATTGATAGATAGGGTAGAGAGGGAGATTGATAGATCGAGGGAGAGAGGGAAAGAGGTAGATTGATAGATAGAGGGTTTGAGACAAAGGGAGATTGATAGATAGAGGGAGAGAGGGAGATTGATAGATAGAGGGAGATGGGGAGATTGATAGATAGAGTGAGAGAGAGAGGGAGACTGATTAATTGAGGGAGAGAGGGGAGAGGGGGATTGATAGATAGAGGGAGAGAGACAGATTGATAGATAGATGGAGAGAGGGAGAGAGTGAAAGGGAGATTGATTGATAGAGGGAGAAAGGGAGAGAGGCAGATTGATAGATAGATGGAGAGACGGACAGAGGGAGATTGATAGATCGAGGGAGAGAGGGAGATTGATAGATTGAGGGAGAGAGGGAGATTAATAGATCGAGGGAGAAAGAAAAAGAGGGAGCTTGGTAGATAGAGAGATAGAGGCAGAGGGGGAGAGAGGGAGTTCGAGGGAGAGAAGCAGAGAGGGAGATTGATGGATTAAGGGAGAGAGGGAGATTGATATATAGATGGAGAGAGGGAGATTGATTGATAGAGGGAGGAAGGGAGATTTATAGATCGAGGGAGAGAGGTAGAATGATAGTTTGAGGGAGAGGGGGAGATTGATAGATTGAGGGAGAGAGGGAAATAGGGAGATTTATAGATAGATGGAGAGAGACAGAGGGAGATTTTTTGATAGAGGGAGAGAGGGAGAGAATGAGATTGATAGATCGAGGGAGAAAGAAAGAGGGAGATTGATAGATCGAGGGAGATAGGGGGATTGATAGATCGAGGGAGATAAGGAGATAGATAGATAGAGGGAGATAGGGAAAGAGGGAGATTGATAGATCGAGGGAGAGAAGGAGATTGATAGATAGAGGGAGATAGGGAAAGAGGGAGATTGATAGATAGGGGAGAGAGGGAGATTAATAGATAGAGGGAGAGAGGGAGACTGATAGATAGAGGGAGAGAATGAGATTGATAGATAGAGGGAGAGAGGGAGATTAATAGTTAGAGGGAGAAAGGGACTAATAGATAGAGGCAGAGAGGGAGATTGATATATCGAGGGAAAGAGGGAGATTGATAGATCGGGGAGAGAGGGAGATGGATAGATCGGGGGAGAGAGGGAAAGAGGGAGATTGATAGATGGAGGGAGAGAGGAAGATTGATAGATAGAGGGAGATAAGGAGATTGATAGATAGGGGAGAGAGGGAGATTGATAGATAGAGTGAGAGAAGGAGATTAATAGATAGAGGGAGAGAGGGAGACAGCTAGATAGAGTGAGAGAAGGAGATTGAAAGACCGAGGGAGAAAGGGAGTTTGATAGCTAGAGGGAGCGAGGGAGAGAGGGAGATTAATAGATGGAGGAAGAGAGGCAGAGAAGGAGAGAGATTGAGGGAGAGAGGCAGAGGGGGAGAGGGAGATTGATAGATCGAGGGAGAGAGGTATATTGATAGTTCGAGGGATGGAGGGAAAGAGGGAGATTGATAGATCGAGGGAGAGAGGGAAAGGGAGATTTTATTGATAGAGGGAGAAAGGGAGAGAGGCAGATTGATAGATAGACGGAGAGAGGGACAGAGGGAGATTGATAGATCGATGGAGAGAGGGAGATTGATAGATCGAGGGAGAGTGGGAGATTAATAGATCGAGGGAGAAAGAAAAAGAGGGAGCTTGGTAGATAGAGAGCGAGAGAGGCAGAGGGGAGAGAGGGAGTTCGAGGGAGAGAGGCAGAGAGGGAGATTGATAGATTGAGGTAGAGAGGGAGATTGATAAATAGATGGAGAAAGGGAGATTGATTGATCGAGGGAGTGAGGGAGATTGATAGATCGAGGGAGAGGGAAAGAGGGAGATTGATAGATCAAGGGAGAGAGGGAGATTGATAGATCAAGGGATAGAGGGAGGAAGGGAGTTTTATAGATCGAGGGAGAGAGGGAAAGAGGGAGATTGATAGATAGGGGGAGAGAGGGAGATTTATAGATAGATGGAGAGAGACAGAGGGAGATTTAATGATAGAGGGAGAGAGGGAGAGAATGAGATTGAAAGATCAAGGGAGAGAGACAGAGGGAGATTGATAGATTGAGGGTGATAGGGGGATTGATAGATTGAGGAAGAGAGGGATATTGATAAATAGAGGGAGAGAGAGATTGATAGATTGAGGGAGAGAGGGAGATTGATAGTTCAAAGGAGAGAGGGAGATTGATAGATCGGGGGAGAGAGGGAGATTGATAGATAGAGGGAGAGAGGGAAAGGGAGATTGATAGATAGAGGGAGAGAGGGAAAGGGAGATTGATAGATAGAGGGAGAGAGGGAAAGGGAGAATGATAGATAGAGGGAGAGAGGGAGATTGATAGATCGGGGGAGAGAGGGAGACTGATAGATCGAGGGAGAGAGGGAGATTGATAGAGGCAGCAAGGGAGAGAGGAAGATTAATAGATCGAGGGAGAGAGGCAGAGAGACAGATTGATAGATTGAGGGAGAGATGGAGAAAGGGAGATTGATACATCGAGGGAGAGAGGGAAAGAGGGAGCTTGATAGATAAAGGAAGAGAGGGAGATTGATAGATAGACGGAGAGAGGGACAGAGGGAGATTTATTGATAGAGGGAGAGAGGGAGATTAATAGATCGAGGTAGAGAGGGACATTGATAGATCGAGGGTGAGAGGGTGATTGATAGATCGAGGAAGAGAGCAAGATTGATAGATTGAGGGAGAGAGAGAGATTGGTAGATCAAAGGAGAGAGGGAGATTTATAGATCAAGGGAGTGAGGGAGATTGATAGATCGAGGGAGAGAAGGAGATAGATAGATAGAGGGAGATAGGGAAAGAGGGAGATTGATAGATCGAGGGAGAGAATGAGATTGATAGATAGAGGGAGATAGGGAAAGAGGGAGATTGATAGATAGGGGAGAGAGGGAGATTGATAGATAGAGGGAGAGAGAAAGAGGGAGATTGATAGATCGAGGGAGATAGGGGGATTGATAGATCGAGGGAGAGAAGGAGATAGATAGATAGATAGAGGGAGATAGGGAAAGAGGGAGATTGATAGATCGTGGGTGAGAAGGACATTGATAGATAGAGGGAGATAGGGAAAGAGGGAGATTGATAGATAGGGGAGAGAGGGAGATTGATAGATAGAGGGAGAGAGGGAGATTAATAGATAGAGGGAGAAAGGGACTAATAGATAGAGGCAGAGAGGGAGATTGATATATGGAGGGAAAGAGGGAGATTGATAGATCGGGGAGAGAGGGAGATGGATAGATCGGGGGAGAGAGGGAAAGAGGGAGATTGATAGATGGAGGGAGAGAGGAAGATTGATAGATAGAGGGAGATAAGGAGATTGATAGATAGGGGAGAGAGGGAGATTGATAGATAGAGTGAGAGAAGGAGATTAATAGATAGAGGGAGAGAGGGAGACAGATAGATAGGTAGAGAGAGGGAGACAGATAGATAGAGTGAGAGAAGTAGATTGAAAGACCGAGGGAGAAAGGGAATTTGATAGCTAGAGGGAGCGAGGGAGAGAGGGAGATTAATAGATGGAGGAAGAGAGGCAGAGAAGGAGAGAGATTGAGGGAGAGAGGCAGAGGGGGAGAGGGAGATTGATAGATCGAGGGAGAGAGGTATATTGATAGTTCGAGGGATGGAGGGAAAGAGGGAGATTGATAGATCGAGGGAGAGAGGGAAAGGGAGATTTTATTGATAGAGGGAGAAAGGGAGAGAGGCAGATTGATAGATAGACGGAGAGAGGGACAGAGGGAGATTGATAGATCGATGGAGAGAGGGAGATTGATAGATCGAGGGAGAGTGGGAGATTAATAGATCGAGGGAGAAAGAAAAAGAGGGAGCTTGGTAGATAGAGAGCGAGAGAGGGAGAGGGGAGAGAGGGAGTTTGAGGGAGAGAGACAGAGAGGGAGATTGATAGATTGAGGTAGAGAGGGAGATTGATAAATAGATGGAGAGAGGGAGATTGATTGATCGAGGGAGTGAGGGAGATTGATAGATCGAGGGAGAGGGAAAGAGGGAGATTGATAGATCAAGGGAGAGAGGGAGATTGATAGATCAAGGGAGAGAGGGAGATTGATAGATCAAGGGATAGAGGGAGGAAGGGAATTTTATAGCTCGAGGGAGAGAGGGAAAGAGGGAGATTGATAGATAGGGGGAGAGAGGGAGATTTATAGATAGATGGAGAGACACAGAGGGAGATTTAATGATAGAGGGAGAGAGGGAGAGAATGAGATTGAAAGATCAAGGGAGGAGACAGAGGGAGATTGATAGATTGAGGGAGATAGGGGGATTGATAGATTGAGGAAGAGAGGGATATTGATAAATAGAGGGAGAGAGAGATTGATAGATTGAGGGAGAAAGGGAGATTGATAGTTCAATGGAGAGAGGGAGATTGATGGTTCGAGGGAGAAAGGGAAAGAGGGAGAGAGGGAGAAAGGCAGAGAGGGAGAGCGGGAGATCGAGTGAGAGAGGGAGAGAGGGAGATCGAGGGAGAGAGGGGAATTGATGGATCGAGGGAGAGAGGGAGATTGATAGCTAGAGGGAGCGAGGGAGAGAGGGACATTAATAGATTGAGGGAGAGAGACAGAGAGGGAGAGAGATTGAGGCAGAGAGGCAGAGAGGGAGATTGATAGATTGAGGGAAAGAGGGAGATTGATAGATCGGGGGAGAGAGGGAGTGTTAGGTTCATCCAATAGTAGGTTTATTCCTTAGGTATTCCCAATTCAGCTTTCAATAAAAAAGGCATCTGTAGTCACATCACATTTAATTCTTGCAAGAAGAGAATACATCCGGCAGCTCGCCCCACAAGATTATTCTAAAGAGCGGCATTATGTCCTGCCCATTTAAGGCTTCAAATCAAAACAATTACAAGGTTATCGATTCCATTTGCGTAAGCAAGAAACAAAACATTTCAACCCAAGCGTCAACCTAGCGTCACAAATTAAAACAATATGCGAGTAATCGATCCAATTGCGTAAGCAAGAAACAAAACAATTCCATATCAAGCGTCACAAAGGAAAAACAATATGCGAGTTGATTGATAGCCATCCGCTGACCCAACAACAATTTAAGCGTCCTTCACCGATCTTCATTGCGAACTCGCATCTGGGGAAGGGGTTGAGGCGTATCTTCCAGTAATCAGTCCTCGGAGCAAGAACTCAGTGGATTGTTTTATGTCCTTTCGAACTTGTATCTATCGCTGGACCCAGCTGTCCTGGAGAGCGACCTTGGCGTAAGCGTTTGTCTTCGTTGAAAGCGATCAACACATATAACTATATTGTTTAATATAGTTACACATTTAGGATGAGCATTACTATTCCTAATAAGCAAATATATTGATTAATATAGTAAGCATGTATATTATAAGGCTTTATATTCATTGCAAACACATTTATAATAATGATTACCCCAACATTCCCCCCTATATTATAAATTTGCACATGATCCCCTTAATAAAACTTCCTTTCAGCTTTATTCCATTAATTCCAAATGAACATATAGTAACATCCCAGAATTAACCCAACATTCCCCCCTTTTTTATTATATGTTCGTTATTTATTTTATGGCAAATCCAAGAAGAGAGGGATATCTCCGTTGGCTGTTTTAATTTTACCCGCTTAGGCCCTACTCGTTCGGCAGGTCTGAAAGCAGAAAACAAAATAATTTTCGCCATCATTTTTCATCCTCGAAATTACCATGCTCTTGAAATTCACTGCTTCCCTCAGTATGTCTCATCAACAGAGGATATAATTCATGCAATTTAGAATTCGTAGGGGCAATCGCAGTGGTTATAAGTCGGCTCATCAAAGATCTTAAGCAGGGAATAATACAACACCCACATAATGTCAAAATCGTAGCAAAAAGGGCTACCACAAATTAGGCCAAATCATTATTAGTGAGGCCACAAATCTGTCAGCGGACATTATTCTACTCCAGGATGCTTTTTCATCTTGCGGTTTAGGGTCTGCAGGCCATCGTTGGCCCTGGTGTGGGACCCAGTGGGGGGCGTGTTGTTGAGTGCAACATTTTCAAACGTTGCATACGCCCCCTGCTCCTTCAAGAAGCATTTCAACCGCTGCACGATCCTGGAACGCCATCAGACTAGTGGCTGCCAGTTGTTCCTTTATCGCCACAAATCCCTGTTCAGTATAATTTCCAAGTTTTTGGACATTGTAATGCAGGTAATTTATCCAATCAACATTTTTGTTTGGAGTAGTTAAAAGAAAAATATACTCCCAACCTGCTGCGATCTGATTAGCCAACTTATACTCATCTGGTACGCCCCGTGGATGCCAATCGCATCAATGTATGTCGGATCACCCTCTCTCCATGCCGATCGACGCCGTCGCGAGGGGCCCACCATCATACCGGATTTCTGTGCAGCCAATTGTATCTCCTCTACTGTAGATGGAAAAACAGACACTGGTAATAGCAGTGAGACCAAGGCACAAAGTCCTGCTGTCATTTTGGCAGGCGTCGTATAATTTATTTCCACCCCACCACCATTATAGGTCAGAACGTGGTACCAGGGTGTAGTCGGGTTTAGGACGTGGGCACACCACGTCTCATTTATCGCCTCCAGCTTCAGACCATGCCCTGTAAGATTTTAAGCAGGTAAAATGATTTAAAAGCTTACATTTTCATTTGTCATTATCTCCATTACACAATCAGGAGTAATTTGCGCGGGTACTGCTCGTAAGAGATGGCGGGGCACAATACATGTTATCCAGGTTTGATTTATAGTATTAGCTGCATTTTCCATCAACAGTAACCAATTTTTCTTACTGCCTCCCGTTTGGGAACTCCCTGTTGCAGAAATGAATTCTCTGGTCATTTCAGATTTTAATTTTACTATGGCGGATCCGGGTGTTTCCATCTCTGACGACCTTCCCACCGTCTCCATAGACATGGTTCTCCACCTGCCCATGGACTTAGAAAAACGTCAGACAAGGAGCCACAAGTTAATTTGTCAGTCTGAATTATGATTTGTAATGCCCCCACCGTATGGGTTAATTTTATCGAAGGCCTGATGTTTTTTTTTGCACGCGTGTGTCATCCCAGCTTGCCAATCTAGACCAGTTTCTGCAACAAGGTTTCCCCAATCTGTTTTAGGACTGTTATGTACCACACATATTCTATAAAATCCATGTGTATCCTTTGAAATGGATATGTAGCTTGACATAAGGGGGAATCGCCCGTGTTTTTGCCATATATCTGCATATAGGTTGATAATAATAATAGTATTATTCCTTAGCCGCTGACTGTGACCTTCACGCTCGCTGCAGAAGCAGCTTATCAATGTTGACATTCCTAAGCGACCTCTTTTTCTTTCTGCGCACAATGTTTCACCTCCTGTTACAACGCTTTTTAGAGAAGACTAAATTAATTACACCAAATTAATTACTCTCCCGATTAGTCGCTTGTGCGGTCCGCGCGCATACTATACTGTATTATAATGTCAACACCGTCAAATCAGCCGCACCAAAACAGAGCGCTTCCCCGCAATCAACGCATTATTTGGCAAGTTTAGAATATGACAAAAACGCAATCAACGCAGTTTTGGCAAGCCCGCTAAATATTTAATTTGCCGTTTTGTATTTCTGTTAACCAAAATATTCCCGCTGACAGGATAAAACCAAGATAATCCGCAATAAGCCATTTTAAATTGACAGTACATTTAGGTACTATTAACAAAGTATGCCTAGGACTTGGAAATAACCATTTTAATTGCCGTTTTACAACTTTCAGCATCACACAAAAAATTCCAATTGAATTCATTCACAAAGAATGTGATCTCTGGTTTAAAATTAGCTCAATATCCTCATTCAAATCATTTTGAGCAGGCCTGTCTTGTTTTTAGAATAAAACAGCCCATCGCCTCGCTCCTATCAACCAGCCGAGGACCGCTATCATTTACAAAACAGCACGTTTTGCCTTTCCCCGCCTCGTCATCAAAAACAATAATTAGTATCTGTGGAACAAGCCGTGTCGCTTGTGTCTCCCTTCACATATTATATATAGATTACTTCTATGCTTAGTGCGTATTTTATCCCGCAGGTTTTAATATTTCATGCATATTTAAGCTGGCCAGCAAACCCATATTTGTTTATCCATAAATTTAGGTGTTTAACCCTTGTAGCGCTTTGATTTTCAACACATTTCAAAATCCCCATTCTTTGATATTTGAGCTGCCCATCTTTGGATGGAGCTCGCGTGCACTCAGTTATCAGTTAGCAAATTTCTTTTCCGCGGAAGGACACACGTAACACACGCAACACGTACCACACGCAACACAAATGTATACCCTAGCTTGATATACTGTCAGAGTTATATTTGTACCTTTCCGGACCACGGCACAGGACACCCCGAACTGCCCCTAGTTTTATAGACTCATGCTCTGTCTCGTTACCTGGCAGCGACTAGTATACCCAGGTTTTGTAACGCAGTCCCCTGGACGCGTGTCGCAGTCCCCTGGACGCGAGTCACATTTAAAAAATGGACCTCACGTGTAATGCCCCTTCAACAAACGCAGACATTCACGTGGACTTACCAGATATGACCCCAGATGTCTCTTTCAGAGGGTTAGTCGTCGAAACCGTCGAGAACCCAGGCGCTCCTTCGAGTTATCCAGCCCGGAAAAGGGTATTTAGGCGCCGTGCACGGTCTTTCCAGATATCGAACGGGAGCGACCTGGATTCTGCTTCGGTATCTTGACCACAGGCTCGAAGGACCAAATGTTAGGTTCATCCAATAGTAGGTTTATTCCTTAGGTATTCCCAATTCAGCTTTCAATAAAAAAGGCATCTGTAGTCACATCACATTTAATTCTTGCAAGAAGAGAATACATCCGGCAGCTCGCCCCACAAGATTATTCTAAAGAGCGGCATTATGTCCTGCCCATTTAAGGCTTCAAATCAAAACAATTACAAGGTTATCGATTCCATTTGCGTAAGCAAGAAACAAAACATTTCAACCCAAGCGTCAACCTAGCGTCACAAATTAAAACAATATGCGAGTAATCGATCCAATTGCGTAAGCAAGAAACAAAACAATTCCATATCAAGCGTCACAAAGGAAAAACAATATGCGAGTTGATTGATAGCCATCCGCTGACCCAACAACAATTTAAGCGTCCTTCACCGATCTTCATTGCGAACTCGCATCTGGGGAAGGGGTTGAGGCGTATCTTCCAGTAATCAGTCCTCGGAGCAAGAACTCAGTGGATTGTTTTATGTCCTTTCGAACTTGTATCTCTCGCTGGACCCAGCTGTCCTGGAGAGCGACCTTGGCGTAGCGTTTGTCTTCGTTGAAAGCGATCAACACATATAACTATATTGTTTAATATAGTTACACATTTAGGATGAGCATTACTATTCCTAATAAGCAAATATATTGATTAATATAGTAAGCATGTATATTATAAGGCTTTATATTCATTGCAAACACATTTATAATAATGATTACCCCAACAGGGAGATTGATAGATAGAGGGAGAGAGGGAAAGGGAGATTGATAGATAGAGGGAGAGAGGGAAAGGGAGATTGATAGATAGAGGGAGAGAGGGAAAGGGAGAATGATAGATAGAGGGAGAGAGGGAGATTGATAGATCGGGGGAGAGAGGGAGACTGATAGATCGAGGGAGAGAGGGAGACTGATAGATCGAGGGAGAGAGGGAGATTGATAGAGGCAGCGAGGGAGAGAGGAAGATTAATAGATCCAGGGAGAGAGGCAGAGAGAGAGATTGATAGATTGAGGGAGAGATGGAGAAAGGGAGATTGATACATCGAGGGAGAGAGGGAAAGAGGGAGCTTGATAGATAAAGGAAGAGAGGGAGATTGATAGATAGACGGAGAGAGGGACAGAGGGAGATTTATTGATAGAGGGAGAGAGGGAGATTAATAGATCGAGGTAGAGAGGGAGATTGATAGATCGAGGGTGAAAGGGTGATTGATAGATCGAGGAAGAGAGCAAGATTGATAGATTGAGGGAGAGAGAGAGATTGGTAGATCAAAGGAGAGAGGGAGATTTATAGATCAAGGGAGTGAGGAAGATTGATAGATCGAGGGATAGAAGGAGATAGATAGATAGAGGGAGATAGGGAAAGAGGGAGATTGATAGATCGAGGGAGAGAATGAGATTGATAGATAGAGGGAGATAGGGAAAGAGGGAGATTGATAGATAGGGGAGAGAGGGAGATTGATAGATAGAGGGAGAGAGGTAGACTGATTGATAGAGGGAGAGAATGAGATTGATAGATAGAGGGAGAGAGGGAGATTAATAGATAGAGGGAGAAAGGGACTAATAGATAGAGGCAGAGAGGGAGATTGATATATCGAGGGAAAGAGGGAGATTGATAGATCGGGGAGAGAGGGAGATGGATAGATCGGGGGAGATAGGGAAAGAGGGAGATTGATAGATGGAGGGAGAGAGGAAGATTGATAGATCGAGGGAGAGAGGGAAAGGGAGATTGATAGATAGAGGGTTTGAGGGAAAGGGAGATTGATAGATCGAGGGAGATAGGGGGATTGATAAATTGAGGGAGAGAGGGATATTAATAGATAGAGGGAGAGAGAGAGATTGATAGATTGAGGGAGAGAGTGAGATTGATAGTTCAAAGGAGAGAGGGAGATTGATGGTTCGAGGGAGAAAGGGAAAGAGGGAGTTTGATAGATAGAGGGAGAGAGGCAGAAAGGGAGAGCAGGAGATCGAGTGAGAGAGGGAGAGAGGGAGAGAGGGAGATCGAGGGAAAGAGGGGAATTGATGGATCGAGGGAGAGAGGGAAAGGGGGAGATTGATAGATAGAGGGAGAGAGGGAAAGGGAGATTGATAGATAGAGGGAGAGAGGGAAAGGGAGATGGATAGATAGAGGGAGAGAGGGAAAGGGAGAATGATAGATAGAGGGAGAGGGAGATTGATAGATCGGGGAGAGAGTGAGACTGATAGATCGAGGGAGAGAGTGAGATTGATAGAGGCAGCGAGGGAGAGAGGGAGATTAATAGATCGAGGGAGAGAGGCAGAGAGAGATTGATAGATCGAGGGAGAGAGGGAGAAAGGTAGATTGATACATCGAGGGAGAGAGGGAAAGAGGGAGATTAATAGATAAAGGAAGAGAGGGAGATTGATAGATAGACGGAGAGAGGGACAGAGGGAGATTTATTGATAGAGGGAGAGAGGGAGATTGATAGATCAAGGGAGAGAAACAGAGAGGGAGATTAATAGATCGAGGTAGAGAGGGAGATTGATAGATTGAGGGTGGGAGGGTGATTGATAGATCGAGGAAGAGAGGGAGATTAATAGATTGAGGGAGAGAGAGAGATTGGTAGATCAAAGGAGAGAGGGAGATTTATAGATCAAGGGAGAGAGGGAGATTGATAGATCGAGGGAGAGAAGGAGATTGATAGATAGAGGGAGATAGGGAAAGAGGGAGATTGATAGATAGAGGGAGAGAGGGAGATTGATAGATAGAGGGAGAGAGGGAAAGGGAGATTGATAGATAGAGGGAGAGAGGGAAAGGGAGATTGATAGATAGAGGGAGAGAGGGAAAGGGAGAATGATAGATAGAGGGAGAGAGGGAGATTGATAGATCGGGGGAGAGAGGGAGACTGATAGATCGAGGGAGAGAGGGAGATTGATAGAGGCAGCGAGGCAGAGAGGGAGATTGATATATCGAGGGAAAGAGGGAGATTGATAGATCGGGGAGAGAGGGAGATGGATAGATCGGGGGAGAGAGGGAAAAAGGGAGATTGATAGATGGAGGGAGAGAGGAAGATTGATAGATAGAGGGAGAAAAGGAGATTGATAGATAGGGGAGAGAGGGAGATTGATAGATAGAGTGAGATAAGGAGATTGATAGATAGAGGGAGAGAGGGAGACAGATAGATAGAGTGAGAGAAGGAGATTGAAAGACCGAGGGAGAGAGGGAGTTTGATAGATCGAGGGAGAGAGGGAGATTGATAGCTAGAGGGAGCGAGGGAGAGAGGGAGATTAATAAATGGAGGGAGAGAGGCAGAGAGGGAGAGAGATTGAGGGAGAGAGGTAGAGAGGGAGATTGATAGATTGAGGGAAAGAGGGAGATTGATAGATCGGGGGAGAGAGGGAGATTGATAGATCGGGGGGGAGAGGGAAAGAGGGAGATTGATAGATAGAGGGAGAGAGGGAAAGGTAGCTTGATTAACAGAGGGAGAAAGGGAGATTGATAGATAGAGGGAGAAAGAGAGATTGATACATAGAGGGAGAGAGGGAGATTTATAGATAGAGGGAGAGAGGGAGATTGATAGATAGAGGGGGAGAGGGAAAGGGAGATTGATAGATAGAGGGTTTGAGGGAATGGGAGATTGATAGATCGAGGGAGATAGGGGGATTGATAGATTGAGGGAGAGAGGGATATTGATAGATAGAGGGAGAGAAGGAAAGGGAGATTGATTGATAGGGGAGAGAGGGAGAGAGGCAGATTGATAGATACACGGAGAGAGGGAGAGAGGGAAAGGGAGATTGATAGATAGAGGGTTTGAGGGAATGGGAGATTGATAGATCGAGGGAGATAGGGGGATTGATAGATTGAGGGAGAGAGGGATATTGATAGATAGAGGGAGAGAGAGAGATTGATAGATTGAGGGAGAGAGGGAGATTGATAGTTCAAAGGAGAGAGGGAGATTGATGGTTCGAGGGAGAAAGGGAAAGAGGGAGTTTGATAGATAGAGGGAGAGAGGCAGAGAGGGAGAGCGGGAGATCGAGTGAGAGAGGGAGAGAGGGAGAGGGAGAGAGGGAGATCGAGGGAGAGTGGGGAATTGATGGATCGAGGGAGAGAGGGAAAGGGGGGGATTGATAGATAGAGGGAGAGAGGGAAAGGGAGATTGATACATAGAGGGAGAGAGGGAGATTTATAGATAGAGGGAGAGAGGGAGATTGATAGATAGAGGGGGAGAGGGAAAGGGAGATTGATAGATAGAGGGTTTGAGGGAATGGGAGATTGATAGATCGAGGGAGATAGGGGGATTGATAGATTGAGGGAGAGAGGGATATTGATAGATAGAGGGAGAGAGAGAGATTGATAGATAGAGGGAGAAAGAGAGATTGATACATAGAGGGAGAGAGGGAGATTTATAGATAGAGGGAGAGAGGGAGATTGATAGATAGAGGGGGAGAGGGAAAGGGAGATTGATAGATAGAGGGTTTGAGGGAATGGGAGATTGATAGATCGAGGGAGATAGGGGGATTGATAGATTGAGGGAGAGAGGGATATTGATAGATAGAGGGAGAGAGAGAGATTGATAGATTGAGGGAGAGAGGGAGATTGATAGTTCAAAGGAGAGAGGGAGATTGATGGTTCGAGGGAGAAAGGGAAAGAGGGAGTTTGATAGATAGAGGGAGAGAGGCAGAGAGGGAGAGCGGGAGATCGAGTGAGAGAGGGAGAGAGGGAGAGGGAGAGAGGGAGATCGAGGGAGAGTGGGGAATTGATGGATCGAGGGAGAGAGGGAAAGGGGGGGATTGATAGATAGAGGGAGAGAGGGAAAGGGAGATTGATAGATAGAGGGAGAGAGGGAAAGGGAGATTGATAGATAGAGGGAGAGAGGGAAAGGGAGAATGATAGATAGAGGGAGAGAGGGAGATTGATAGATCGGGGGAGAGAGGGAGACTGATAGATCGAGGGAGAGAGGGAGATTGATAGAGGCAGCGAGGGAGAGAGGGCGATTAATAGATCGAGGGAGAGAGGCAGAGAGAGGGAGATTGATAGATCGAGGAAGAGAGGGAGATTGATAGATTGAGGGAGAGAGAGAGATTGGTAGATCAAAGGAGAGAGGGAGATTTATAGATCAAGGGAGAGAGGGAGATTGATAGATAGAGGGAGATAGGGAAAGAGGGAGATTGATAGATAGAGGGAAAGAGGGAGAGAGAAAGATTGATAGAAAGAGGGAGATAAGGAGATTGATAGATAGGGGAGAGAGGGAGATTGATGATAGAGGGAGAGAGGGAGACTGATAGATAGAGGGAGAGGAGGAGATTGATAGATAGAGGGAGATAGGGACATTGATAGATAGAGGGAGAGAGGGAGACTGATAGATAGAGAGAGAGAATGAGATTGATAGATTGAGGGAGAGAGGGAGATTAATAGATAGAGGGAGAAAGGGACTAATAGATAGAGGCAGAGAGGGAGATTGATATATCGAGGGAAAGAGGGAGATTGATAGATCGGGGAGAGAGGGAGATGGATAGATCGGGGGAGAGAGGGAAAGAGGGAGATTGATAGATAGAGGGAGAGAGGGAAAGGGAGATTGATAGATAGAGGGAGAGAGGGAGAAAGGGAGATTGATACATCGAGGGAGAGAGGGAAAGAGGGAGATTGATAGATAAAGGAAGAGAGGGAGATTGATAGATAGACGGAGAGAGGGACAGAGGGAAATTTATTGATAGAGGGAGAGAGGGACATTGATAGATAGAGGGAGAGAGGGAGACTGATAGATAGAGGGAGAGAATGAGATTGATAGATAGAGGGAGAGAGGGAGATTAATAGAGAGAGGGAGAAAGGGACTAATAGATAGAGGCAGAGAGGGAGATTGATATATCGAGGGAAAGAGGAAGATTGATAGATCGGGGAGAGAGGGAGATGGATAGATCGGGGGAGAGAGGGTAAGAGGGAGATTGGTAGATGGAGGGAGAGAGGAAGATTGATAGATAGAGGGAGATAAGGAAATTGATAGATAGGGGAGAGAGGGAGATTGATAGATAGAGTGAGAGAAAGAGATTGATAGATAGAGGGAGAGAGGGAGACAGATAGATAGAGTGAGAGAAGGAGATTGAAAGACCGAGGGAGAGAGGGAGTTTGATAGAACGAGGGAGAGAGGGAGATTGATAGCTAGAGGGAGCGAGTGAGAGAGTGAGATTAATAGATGGAGGGAGAGAGGCAGAGAGGGAGAGAGATTGAGGGAGAGAGGCAGAGAGGGAGATTGATAGATTGAGGGAAAGAGGGAGATTGATAGATCGGGGGAGAGAGGGGAAGAGGGAGATTGCTAAAAAGAGGGAGATAAGGACATTGATAGATAGAGGGAGAGAGGGAGACTGATATATAGAGGGAGAGAATGAAATTGATAGATAGAGGGAGAGAGGGAGATTAATAGATAGAGGGAGAAAGGGACTAATAGATAGAGGCAGAGAGGGAGATTGATATATCGAGGGAAAGAGGGAGATTGATAGATCGGGGAGAGAGGGAGATGGATAGATCGGGGGAGAGAGGGAAAGTGGGAGATTGATAGATGGAGGGAGAGAGGAAGATTGATAGATAGAGGGAGATAAGGAGATTGATAGATAGGGGAGAGAGGGAGATTGATAGATAGAGTGAGAGAAGGAGATTGATAGATAGAGGGAGAGAGGGAGAGAGATAGATAGAGTGAGAGAAGGAGATTGAAAGACCGAGGGAGAGAGGGAGTTTGATAGATCGAGGGAGAGAGGGAGAATGATAGCTAGAGGGAGAGAGGGAGATTAATAGATGGAGGGAGAGAGGCAGAGAGGGAGAGAGATTGAGGGAGAGAGGCAGAGAGGGAGATTGATAGATTGAGGGAAAGAGGGAGATTGATAGATCGGGGGAGAAAGGGAGATTGATAGATCGGGGGAGAAAGGGAGATTGATAGATCGGGGGGAGAGGGAAAGAGGGAGATTGATAGATAGAGGGAGAGAGGGAGATTGATAGATAGAGGGAGAAAGAGAGATTGATAGATAGAGGGAGAGAGGGAGATTTATAGATAGAGGGAGAGAGGGAGATTGATAGATAGAGGGGGAGAGGGAGATTGATAGATCGAGGGAGAGAGAGAGATTGACAGATCAAAGGAGAGAGGGAGATTTATAGATCAAGGGAGAGAGGGCGATTGATAGATCAAGGGAGAGAGGGAGATTGATAGATCGAGGGAGAGAGGGAAAGAGGGAGATTGATAGATAGAGGGTTTGAGGGAAAGGGATATTGATAGATAGAGGGAGAGAGGGAGATTGATAGATAGAGGGAGAGAGGGAAAGAGGGAGATTGATAGATAGAGGGTTTGAGGGAAAGGGAGATTGATAGATAGAGGGAGAGAGGGAGATTGATAGATAGAGTGAGAGAGGGAGAGAGGGAGACTGATAGATAGCGAGAGAGGGGATAGGGGGATTGAAAGATAGAGGGAGAGAGGGAGGAAGAGGCAGAGAGGGAGTTTGATAGATCAAGGGAGAGAGGGAGATTGATAGATCAAGGGAGAGAGGTAGATTAATAGTTTGAGGGAGAGGGGGAGATTGATAGTGTCAATGCTGGATTGCCTCGACAATAATCTTCATACAGAGGAAGCAGCAAACACGTAGTAGTTTTTGACTCCCGGCCGATGGAGGTTATCTGGGGGAGATTCATCTGAACAGTTCTCAAAATGGCCGCTGCCCGCTCTGCTTTCTTTGGTTTTTTTTAGCCCCCACTCTTCGTAGCCCACGTTCATGTGTAGACGTCTCTCAGCCAGATACGCCGTCCGAACGGGCGGTGATGGTATTTAATAGAAGTAGGCAAAGAAAAACTTTAGGCGGGAATACGAATGTTTGTGTTATATACAAAGTGATGACAGACCTTGACCTGTAGGTGTCAGTAAAATTATCTTCTAGTAACTTTAAATTCATAAGAGTGCAGAAGGGTGCAAGATTAAATATAAGAATACATTTCATATTTCACAGATAGATCGAAGAGAGAGGAAAAGAGGGAGATTGATAGATAGGGGGAGAGAGGGAGATTTATAGATAGACGAAGAGAGGGACAGAGGGAGATGTATTGATAGAGGGAGAGAGGGAGAGAATGAGATTGATAGATCAAGGGAGAGAGACAGAGAGGGAGATTGATAGATCGAGGGAGATGGGGGAATGATAGATTGAGGGAGAGAGGGAGATTGATAGATAGAGGGAGAGAGGGAGATTGATAGATCGGGGGAGAAAGGTAGATTGATAGCTCGAGGGAGTGAGGGAAATTGATGGCTCGAGGGAGAAAGGGAAAGAGGGTGCTTGATAGATAGAGAAGAGAGGCAGTGAAGGACAGAGGGAGATCGAGGGAGAGAGGGAGATTGATAGATCGGGGGAGAAAGGGAGATTGATAGATCGGGGGGGAGAGGGAAAGAGGGAGATTGATAGATAGAGGGAGAGAGGGAAAGGTAAATTGATTGATAGAGGGAGAGAGGGAGATTGATAGATAGAGGGAGAAAGAGAGATTGATAGATAGAGGGAGAGAGGGAGATTTAAAGATAGAGGGAGATTGATAGATAGAGGGGGAGAGGGAGATTGATAGATCGAGGGAGAGAGAGAGATTGACAGATCAAAGGAGAGAGGGCGATTTATAGATCAAGGGAGAGAGGGAGATTGATAGATTGAGGGAGAGAGGGAAAGAGGGAGATTGATAGATAGAGGGTTTGAGGGAAAGGGAGATTGATAGATAGAGGGAGAGAGGGAGATTGATAGATAGAGGGAGAGAGGGAAAGAGGGAGATTGATAGATAGAGGGTTTGAGGGAAAGGGAGATTGATAGATAGAGGGAGAGAGGGAGATTGATAGATAGAGTGAGAGAGGGAGAGAGGGAAAGGGGGAGATTGAATGGTAGAGGGAGAGAGGCAGATTGATAGCTTGAGGGAGAGAGGGAGATTGATAGATCTAGGGAGAGAATGAGATTGATAGATAGAGGGAGATAGGGAAAGAGGGAGATTTATAGATAGAGGGAAAGAGGAGAGAGAAAGATTGATAGAAAGAGGGAGATAAGGAGATTGATAGACAGGGGAGAGAGGGAGATTGATAGATAGAGGGAGAGAGGGAGACTGATAGATAGAGGGAGAGGAGGAGATTGATAGATAGAGGGAGATAGGGACATTGATAGATCAAGGGAGAGAGGTAGATTGATAGTTCGAGGGAGAGGGGGAGATTGATAGTGTCAATGCTGGATTGCCTCGACAATAATCTTCATACAGAGGAAGCAGCAAACACGTCGTAGTTTTTGACTCCCGGCCGATGGAGGTTATCTGGGGGAGACTCATCTGAACAGTTCTCAAAATGGCCGCTGCCCGCTCTGCTTTCTTTGTTTTTCTTTAGCCCCCACTCTTCGTAGCCGACGTTCATGTGTAGACGTTTCCCAGCCAGATACGCCGTCCGAACGGGCGGTGATGGTATTTAATAGAAGTAGGCGTAGAAAAACTTTAGGCGGGAATACGAATGTTTGTGTTATATACAAATGATGACAGGCCTTGACCTGTAGGTGTCAGTAAAATTCTCTTCTAGTAACTTTATATTCATAAGAGTGCAGAAGGGTGCAAGATTAAATATAAGAATACATTTCATATTTCACAGATAGATCGAAGGAGAGAGGAAAAGAGGGAGATTGATAGAATAGGGGAGAGAGGGAGAGCGGGAGATCGAGTGAGAGAGGGAGAGAGGGAGAGGGAGAAAGGGAGATCGAGGGAGAGAGGGGAATTGATGGATCGAGGGAGAGAGGGAAAGGGGGTGATTGATAGATAGAGGGAGAGAGGGAAAGGGAGATTGATAGATAGAGGGAGAGAGGGAAAGGGAGATTGATAGATAGAGGGAGAGAGGGAAAGGGAGAATTATAGATAGAGGGAGAGAGGGAGATTGGTAGATCGGGGGAGAGAGGGAGACTGATAGATCGAGGGAGAGAGGGAGATTGATGGAGGCAGCGAGGGAGAGAGGGAGATTAATAGATCGAGGGAGAGAGGCAGAGAGAGAGATATTGATAGATCGAGGGAAAGAGGGAGAAAGGGAGATTGATACATAGAGGGAGAGAGGGAAAGAGGGAGATTGATAGATAAAGGAAGAGAGGGAGATTTATAGATAGACGGAGAGAGGGACAGAGGGAGATTTATTGATAGAGGGAGAGAGGGAGAGAGGGTGATTGATAGATCAAGGGAGAGAAACAGAGAGGGAGATTAATAGATCGAGGTAGAGAGGGAGATTGATTGATCGAGGGTGAGAGGGTGATTGATAGATCGAGGAAGAGAGGGAGATTGATAGATTGAGGGAGAGAGAGATTGGTAGATCAAAGGAGAGAGGGAGATTTATAGATCAAGGGAGAGAGGGAGATTGATAGATCGAGGGAGAGAAGGAGATTGATAGATAGAGGGAGATAGGGAAAAGAGGGAGATTAATAGATAGAGGGAAAGAGTGAGAGAGAAAGATTGATAGCTCGAGGGAGAGAGGGAGATTGATAGCTCGAGGGAGAGAGGGAGATTGATACATCTACGGAGAGAGAGAGATTGATAGATCCAGGGAGAGAGGGATATTGTTAGATCAAGGGAGAGAGGGAGATTGCTAGATCGAGGGAGATAGTTATATTGATAGTTCGACGGAGAGAGGGAACGAGGGAGATTGATAGATAGAGGGAGAGAAGGAAAGGGAGATTGATTGATAGGGGAGAGAGGGAGAGAGGCAGATTGATAGATACACGGAGAGAGGGAGAGAGGGAAAGGGAGATTGATTGATAGATGGAGAAAGGGAGAGGCACATTGATAGATAGACAGAGAGAGGGACAGAGGAAGATTGATAGATCGAGGGAGAGAGGGAGATTGATAGATCGAGGGAGAGAGATCGATTAATAGATCGAGGGAGAAAGGGAAAGAGGGAGTTTGATAGATAGAGAGAGAGAGGCAGAGAGGGAGAGAGGGAGTTTGAGGGAGAGAGGCAGGGAGGGAGATTGATAGATTGAGGGAGAGAGGGAGATTGATAGATCGAGGGAGAGAGGGAGATTGATAGACGGAGCAAAGTCGAGATGGAGATTAATAGATGGAGGGAGAGAAGGAGAGAAGGAGTTTGATAGATCGAGGGAGAGAGGCAGAGAGAGAGATTGATAGATCAAGGGAGAGAGGGAGAGAGGGAGATTGATAAATTGAGGGAGAGAGGGAAAGAGGGAGATTGATAGATAAAGGGAGAGAGGGAGATTAATAGATAGATGGAGAGAGGGACAGAGGGAGATTGAAAGATCAAGGGAGAGAAACAGAGAGGGATATTGATAGATCGAGGTAGAGAGGTAGATTGATAGTTCGAGGGAGAGGGGGAGATTGATAGATCGAGGGAGAGAGGGAGATTGATAGATCAAGGGAGAGAGATAGATTGATAGATCAAAGGAGAGAGGGAGATTTACAGGGAAGGGAAAGGGAGATTGATAGATCGAGGGATAGAGGGAGAGAGGGAGATTGATAGATACAGGTAGAGAGGGAGAGAGGGAGATTGATAGATCGAGGGAGAGATGTAAAGAGGGAGAATGATAGTTAGAGAGAGAGAGTGAAAGGGAGATTGATAGATCAAGGGATAGAGGGAGTATGGGAGATTGAAATATAGAGGTAGAGAGGGAGAGAGGGAGATTGATAAAGAGGGGAGAGAGGGATATTGATAGATAGAGGGAAAGAGGGAGAGAGGAAGATTGATAGATAGAGGGAGAGAAGGAGATTGATAGATAGAGGGAGATAGGGACATTGATAGATAGAGGGAGAGAGGTTGACTGATAGATAGAGGGAGACAAGGAGATTGATAGATAAAGGGAGAGAGGGAGATTAATAGATAGAGGGAGAGGGAGACTGATAGATAGTGGGATAGAAGGAGATTGATAGATAGAAGGAGAGAGGGGGTAAGAGGCAGAGAGGGAGATTGATAGATCAAGGGAAAGAGGGAGTTTCATAGATCAAGGGAGAGAGGAAGATTGTTCAATCGAGGGAGAGAGGGAAAGAGGGAGATTGATAGATAGAGGGAGAGAGGGAAAGGGAGATTGATAGATAGAGGAAGAAAGGGAGATTGATAGCTAGAGGGAGCGAGGGAAAGGGAGATTGATAGATAGAGGGAAACAGGGAGATTGATAGATAAAGGGAGAGAGGGAGAGAGGGAGATTAATAGATAGACGGAGAGAGGGACAGAGGGAGATTGATGAATAAAGGGAGAGAAACAGAGAGGGAGATTGATAGATCGAGGTAGAGAGGGAGATTGATAGATCGAGGGTGAGAGGGTGATTGATAGATCGAGGGAGAGAGGGAGATTGATAGATCGAGGGAGAGAGATAGATTGATAGATCAAAGGGGAGAGGGAGATTAACAGGGAAGGGAAAAGGAGATTGATAGATCGAGGGATAGAGGGAGAGAGGGAGATTGATAGATAGAGGTAGAGAGTGAGAGAGGGAGATTGATAGATTGAGGGTGAGGGAGAGATTGATAGATTGAGGGAGAGATGTAAAGAGGGAGAATGATAGATAGAGAGAGAGGGAAAGTGAGATTGATAGATCGAGGGATAGAGGGAGACTGGGAGATTGAAATATAGAGGTAGAGAGGGAGAAAGGGAGATTTATATATAGAGGGAGAGAGGGAGATTGATAGATAAAGGGAGAGAGGGAGATTGATAAATAGGGTAGAGAGGGAGATTGCTAAATCGAGGGAGAGAGGGAGATTGATAGCTTGAGGGAGAGAGTGAGATTGATGGATAGAGAAGAGAGGCAGAGAAGGAGAGAATGAGATCGAGGGAGAGAGGGAGATTGATAGATCGAGGGAGAGAGGGAGATTGATGGATCGAGGGAGAGAGGGAAAGGGGGAGATTGATAGATAGAGGGAAAGAGGGAGATTGATAGCTCGAGGGAGAGAGGGAGATTGATGGATCGAGGGAGAAAGGGAAAGGGGGAGCTTTATAGATAGAGAAGCGAGGCAGAGAAGGTGAGGGAGATCGAGGGAGAGAGGGAGAGAGGGAGAGAGGGAGAGAGAGAGGGAGAGAGGGAGAGAGGGAGAGAGGGAGAGAGGGAGAGTGGGAGAGAGGGAGAGGGGAGAGAGGGAGAGGGGGAAATTGATAGATAGAGGGAGAGAGGGAAAGGGAGATTGATAGATAGAGGGAGAGAGGGAAAGGGAGATTGATAGATAGAGGGAGTGTGGGAGATTAATAGATCGAGAAAGAGAGAGGGAGACTGATAGATCGAGGGAGAGGTAGATTGATAGAGGGAGCGAAGTAGAGAGGGAGATTAATAGATGGAGGCAGAGAAGGAGAGAGGGAGATTGATAGATCGAGGGAGAGAGGCAGAGAGAGAGATTGATAGAACAAGGGAGAGAGGGAGATTGATACATTGAGGGATAGAGGGAAAGAGGAAGATTGATAGATAAAGGGAAAGAGGGAGAGAGGGAGATTAATAGATAGACAGAGAGAGGGACAGAGGGAGATTGAAAGTTTAAGGGAGAGAAACAGAGAGGGAGATTGATAGATCGAGGTAGAGAGGGAGATTGATAGATCGAGGGTGAGAGGGTGATTGATAGATTGATTGAGAGAGGGAGATTGATAGATCAAGGGAGAGAGATAGATTGATAGATCAAAGGAGAGAGGGAGATTTACAGGGAAGGGAAAGGGAGATTGATAGATTGAGGGATAGAGGGAGAGATTGATAGATCGAGGGAGAGATGTAAAGAGCGAGAATGATAGATAGAGAGAGAGTGAAAGGGAGATTGATAGATCAAGGGATAGAGGGAGTATGGGAGATTGAAATATAGAGGTAGAGGGAGAGAAGGAGATTGATAAATAGGGGAGAGAGGGAGATTGATAGATAGAGGGAGAGATGGTGATTGATAGATAGAGGGAGATAGGGACATTGATAGATAGAGGGAGAGAGGGTGACTGATAGATAGAGGGAGACAAGGAGATTGATAGATAAAGGGAGAGAGGGAGATTAATAGATAGAGGGAGAGGGAGACTGATAGATAGAGGGATAGAAGGAGATTAATAGATAGAAGGAGAGAGGGAGATTGATAGATAGAGGGAGAGAGGGAAAGGGAGATTGATAGATAGAGGGAGAGAGGGAGAGAGGGAGTAAGAGGCAGAGATGGAGATTGATAGCTAGAGGGAGCGAGGGAAAGGGAGATTGATAGATAAAGGGAGAGAGGGAGAGAGGGAGATTAATTTATAGACGGAGAGAGGGACACAGGGAGATTGATGAATCAAGGGAGAGAAACAGAGAGGGAGAATGATAGATCGAGGTAGAGAGGGAGATTGATAGATCGAGGGTGAGAGGGTGATTGATAGATCGAGGGAGAGAGGGAGATTGATAGATCGAGGGAGATAGATAGATTGATAGATTAAAGGAGAGAGGGAGATTTACAGGGAAGGGAAAAGGAGATTGATAGATCGAGGGAGAGAGGGAGATTGATAGATCGAGGGAGAGGGAGTGATTGATAGATTGAGGAAGAGATGTAAAGAGGGAGAATGATAGATAGAGGGAGAGGGAAAGGGAGATTGATAGATCGAGGGATCGAGGGAGACTGATAGATAGAGGGGGAGAAGGAGATTGATAGATAGAGGGAGAGAGGGAGATTGATAGATCGAGGGAGAGAGAGAGATTGACAGATCAAAGGAGAGAGGGAGATTTATAGATCAAGGGAGAGAGGGAGATTGATAGATCGAGGGAGAGAGGGAGATTGATAGATCGAGGGAGAGGGGAAGATTGATAGATTGAGGGAGAGAGGTAAAGAGGAAGAATAATAGATAGAGGGAGAGAAAGGGGAGAATGATAGATAGAGGGAGAGAAAGGGGAGAATGATAGATAGAGGGAGAGAGGGAAAGGGAGATTGATAGATACAGGGAGAGAGGGAGATTGATAGATAGAGGGAGAGAGGGAGATTGCTAGATAGAGGGACAGAGGGAGACTGATAGATGGAGGTAGAGAAGTAGTTTGATAGACTGAGGGAGAGAGGGAGACTGATAGATCAAGGAAGAGAGGGAGATTGATAGCTAGAGGGAGCGAGGGAGATTGATATATCGGGGGAGAGAGGGAGATTGATAGATCGGGGGAGAGAGGGAAAGAGGGAGATTGATAGATAGAGGGAGAGAGGGAAAGGGAGATTGATTGATAGAGGGAGAGAGGGAGATTAATAGATCAAGGGAGAGAGGGAGAAAGGCAGATTGATAGATAGACGGAGAGAGGGACAGAGGGAGATTTATTGATGGAGGGAGAGTTGCAGAGAGGGAGATTAATAGATCGAGGGGAGAGTGAGATTTATACATTGAGGGAGAGAGGGAGATTGGCTGTGTACTGAGTCCTCTTCTGTACTCCCTGTACACTTATGACTGTACACCAACCCACCAGTCCAACTACATCATCAAATTTGCTGATGACACCACTGTGGTCGGACTCATCTCAGAAGGGGATGAGGCGGCCTATAGAGACGAGGTCAACAAACACAAAACACAAAAACTAAAGAAATAATCCTGGACTTCCGCAAACAGAGCACAGATCTGGCCCCACTCCTCATAAATGGAGTTCGTGTAGACAGGGTCCAGTCCTTTAAATTCATGGGGGTCCACGTCACAGACAAGCTCTCCTGGTCCACAAATACCACGGCAGTAGTGAAGAAGGCCCAGAAACGACTCAATTTCCTGAGGGTACTCAGGAGGAACAACTTGGACACTAAGCTTCTGGTAACCTTCTATAAAGTCACTGTGGAGAGCATCCTGGCATACGGCATCACAGTGTGGTACGCTGGAAGCACGGCAGCAGACAAAAAGGCCATGCAGAGAGTGATCAACACTGCCCAGAGGATCGTCGGCTGCTCTCTGCCCTCACTGGAAGATATTGTCAGCCCTCGTTACCTCAGCAGAGCCGGGAACATTGTTGGAGACCCGGACCACCCTGGTCACGACCTGTTCCAGCTGCTTCCCTCCGGCAGGCGCTACCGGTCTCACAAGGCACGGACAAAGAGGCTTAAGGACAGCTTCTTTCCCACAGCCATCAGGACTCTAAATTGCAGTAGCACGACACACAATCCCCTCTGTGTAACATCTTCGGGGTGAGGAAACATGGACGTTGGGCGGCGATCTGCCTCCTGCTGGCTGACTAGGTAAGTAGGCAGACAGTGGGAGGTAAGTGATCCATTTTATTCTTTGTTGGCATCGGTGAGGCAAACCTTTTCGCAGTCGCCGGGAGTTGGTTGCGCTCGGGAGGTGATGCGATGTTTCCATCACGGCAGAATGCCAGCAAGTCTGAAACTATCACTTGGTTGGGCTTTTGCCTGAGAAAAGCGCACTTTGTGGAGAAGCACTTTCAATTTCGTCATACGCAGCTGGGTATGATGACAATTAGGCTTTTGTCTAGTCAATGATGATGACAAGCCTAAGTCTGATTTTATTTTATTTATTTGATAGATCGAGGAGATAGGGAGATTGATAGATTGAGGTAGAGAGGGAGCTTGATAGATCGAGGGAGAGGGAAAGAGGGAGATTTATAGATCCAGGGAAAGAGGGAGAAAGGGAGATCGATAGATCAATGGAGAGGGAAAGAAGGAGATTGATAGATCAAGGGAGAGAGGGAGATAGATAGATCGAGGGAGAGTGGGAGATTGATAGATCGAGGGAGAGAGGGAGATTGATAGATCGAGGGTGAGAGGGAGATTGATAGATCGAGGGAGAGATGGAGATTGATAGATCAAGGGAGGGAGGGAGAAGGGGAGATTGATAGATCGAGGGAGAGGGAAAGAGGGAGATTGATAGAGCGAGGGAGAGAGGGAAATTGACAGATAAAGGGAGCAAGGGAGATAGAGTGATTGATAAATTGAGGGACAGAGGGAGATTGATAGATTGAGAGAGAGAGATTGATAGATCGAGGGAGAGTGGGAGATTGATAGATCAAGTTAGAGAGGGAGATTGATAGATCGAGGGAGAGAGGTAGATTGATAGTTCGAGGGAGCGGGGGAGATTGATAGACCGAAGGAGAGAGGGAAGTGGGAGATTGATAGATAGAGGGAGAGAGGGAGATTTATAGATAGACAGAGAGAGGGACAGAGGGAGATGTATTGATAGAGGGATAGAGGGAGAGAAGGAGATTGATAGATCGAGGGAGAGAGACAGAGAGCGAGATTGATAGTTCGAGGGAGATAGGGAGATTAATAGATCGAGGAAGAGAGGGAGATTGATAGATGGAGGGAGAGACGGTGAGCGAGGGAAAGGGGGAGATTGATAGATAGAGGGAGAAAAGGAGATTGATAGATCGAGGGAGAGAGACAGAGAGGGAGATTGATAAATTGAGGGAGATAGGGGGATTGATAGATTGAGGGAGAGAGGGATATTGATAGATAGAGGGAGAGAGGGAGATTGATAAATAGAGGGAAAGAGGGAATAAAAGGCAGAGAGGGAGATTGATAGATCGAGGGAGAGAGGGAGACTAATAGATCGAGGGAGATAGGGAGATTGATAGATCGAGGGAGAGAGGGAGATTGATGGATCGAGGGAGAAAGGGAAAGAGGGAGCTTGATGTGGGACTGGTAGAGTAAACAAATGGTACGATAAAACTAAGACTAAAGAAAACCATGGAAGAGATAAAGAACCCATGGCCAGAACGCCTAACATTGGTCAAAACGTATATGAAGATAGTTCCAACTAGCTCGGGATTAACACCTTTTGAGATAGTTTATGGAAGACCATTCCAACTTCATCTATGGATAGATGAACCAGGACAAGAGACTAAGGTCGAGGCAGATCTACTCAGAGTGGATGTTAAAAATGTTTAGAGAGAAACTTATCCAAAAAACATGTAAGCTGCCGTGATCCCCTTTGTCTGTCTTACAGGAATTGGTGAAGCCAGGTGACTGGATCCTGACCAGTGTCATAAAAAGGAAGTCCTGGTTCTCTCCACGATGGGAAGACCCATTTGTTGCCCAACTCACCAACCTCCACAGCAGCAAAGATCGCTGTAAAGTCAAAGTGGATTCTCCAATCCCAGGTCAAGGGTGTTCGAGACACAGGTGACTCTGAGTAGACTGGAAGCCTTTGTCCGTGAAAAACTCATCAGACGTCTACTCACCTGCCACGAGCACCCCTCACTTAACCTTGACCTCCCATAGACTTTGCACCTCTACACAGAAGCCACAACAAAAGCTGTTGCCACCCTCATCGCAGTGACTGCACTGTCAGCGGCATCCTCGGCGTATCTGAACGCCCCACCCACAGACTCTCTAGCTGGAAAACAAGATGGTGACATACTCCTATCACAAACAAGAGTGAAGTGGTATGAGAAGAACAATCCGGAAAACTAATATGAAGAAGATGTGTGGTATAAATTCATGGTTTTCCAGAAGAAACTGATTGTTGTGAATGAAAGTTGTTGTGTGTAGTCGTATACGCGTTTCCACTGGTATATCGACATCCTGAATTCACTGGGTCTAAGCGTCACACTTAAATCTGCAGTGGTGCAGATGGTCTAAGATGCATTCCTTTTAAGGGGAGTGAACATAACAGTAAGAGATAAGAGATAAAAATCAGTGGAAAATCAGTACAATTCAAACCACGTGATTCAATCTGGGGCACTGATTTTCCTGGTGACCATAAGTTGTGGTTCACCCCCCAGAAAATCATACTGTCACTACTTTCCCAGCTTGGAGTGGGTTAAGTTATGCTCTGTGTAAAGACATTGAACTGTTACATGAGTGTTCATTAACCAAACTGTCAAAGGCCTACAGGGTCTAGCAGATGATTTAAAAGCCCTTAGCGAAATGGAGTTGCAGGACCGGATGGTCCTGGATCTGATAACAGCCAAGGATGGAGGTGGGTGTGCTATAATGGGAGAACACTGCTGCACCTTCATCCCAGATGAAACTCGTGCCATAGCTGAAATGAAGGCCCTAGTCAACACCATGGCCCAGGATCACTCAGCTGTAAGTGCATCACTGTGTTCGTGGTTTACAACCTGACCATGATTCTCCATTCTCATTTAATTTACAACCCCCGTTCTTGAGATTATGATACTATTTAGAATTTTTGTGTGAAAGCTATGATTCAAAACACAATCCAGCACACGCTAGTAGCTTACAGTGACATACAGTATAACCGCATGGCAAACCATACTGGAGATTCTCACACTCTTTCGAAGTGTGACGAGTCCCAGGATGTCGAGTCCTCTGTGTAAATGTACTTGTATTGACATAAAAATTGTGTTCGCTCATTAAGAGGGACATAGATGAATTTTTCTCGAGTGACCCTAAATACCTCGAGTTTTTCTCCTCTGCCTTGACAAGTGACTTTGTTATTTTCCATACCCTTTGAAGAGTAACTGTTGATGATATTTGTATTGTAGAATCTGGATAGGAGGGATACAAATTGATGTATTTAATGAAAATTCTTTCAAAGTTACTACAGGGGGGAAATGTGAAATATGGAATGTATTTCTCTTGTATTCTTTAATCCTTTTAGCAACTAGAATAGAATTTTAGTGTCGCCTACCTTGAATAAAAAGTCTCGCGGCCCGTTCCCGTATGTGTATTTGGAAGAGCAGAGCTACCAGATCGATGTGGACTCTGTCAGTCCCCCCTCAAGAAGGGTGGGGGAAAACAAGAGACAAAGAAGCGAGCGAGCCGCGTCCATCTCGGAAAGCGGCCTGCCATTTCACCACTCCGGACGGCCAACGGAGTCTGAAACTATCCTCTGCTTGAAGATTATTTTGATGTTGTGAATTAACCCTCATACTTCCCTTCAAAATTTTCCCAAAATAATGAACAAAAAAGTCCTCACAATAGTATAACGCACAACCACTTGCCAACGAGAAGTAGTATATACGCCATTTGCACCGACTAAGGGGAAAAAACACTGAAAAAATGCAACACTCCTCCCAGTGCTCGCAGAGACATTACAACGAGGGAGTTGCGACCACAGAGACATTACACGAAGGAGTTGCGGGGAGATAGACAGTGCCCTTGATGTTCTTATCAGCAGCCCCTAGCATCTGCTGTCTGCTCGTATATCAAAATTTGTCTTGTATCGCAAGATAAATATTTGCCCAAAATTTTACACGTATCTCAAGATAAATATTTGCTCAAAATTTTACTCGTATCTCAAATTGCTCGTATGTCGAGGTATATATATATGTATATATATATATATATATATATATATATATATATATATATATATAATGCTTTTTCATACGCATTGGCATTTTGCTGGCTGGGATACGTCATTGCTTTCACCAACTATGATTGGCTAGTAGGCGGGCCAAAGCCATAGTGAGGCAGCCAGAGATCGCAAACTCCACCCACAAGGGCCGACAGAGGCAAAAACAAATTTGGTTGCAGATTTGCTCACAAAGCTATTTTCCAGACGAACTTTTCCAAAAAAAAATGGACATCATTAAGAAAGGGCGGTCAACTCCGAATCTAGCAAGCCTGTTACAGCCGGAAAAATGGTGTGTGCGCCACTTTCAGTGCACTAACTTAGCTGCACAAGCAAATATATTGTTGTGTTGATTTAAAGCCATTTTCAAGACGGACTATGCCGGAAATATGACAGGACAGGGTCGACTTTCATCATTAGCTTCGATGGCGATAGAAAAGAAGGAAGAAAGAAAGGAGGATGGATATTGTGTACAGTTAAAAATATTTTTGGGTGAGTATAATATGGCTATATTCCTAAAAAATATTTCAATTGTGGGCCCGGTTCTGATATCTGAAAAGCTCCAGTGTTTGTATTTAATCACTAAATGCTGCTAGGATGTGGATTTTACCCCAGTTAAATTTTTCCAGTTTCGCCATTGACGTCCATTGCTGTATTTTCCCGAGGAAATCACCCCCCTGGCCTGGTTGTAATGTCTCAAAAGCTCCAGTATTTGTATTCAATCAATAAATGCTGCTAGGAAGTGGATTTTACCTAATTTTAGTGCATTTTTGTCATTTCACGTATGGACGTATCGACGTTCATCGCTGTCTTTTTACTAAGGAAATGATACTCCGGGCCCGGTTCTGATGTCTAAAAAGCTCCAGTAATTGTATTTAATCAATAAATGCTGTTTTCGGCTGGATTTTACCCCATTTTCGGGCAATGTTTGCCCGTACGCCATTGAAGTTCATTGCTGTCTTTTCCCGGGAAAATCGCCCCCCTGGCCTGGTTTTAATGTCTGAAAAGCTCCAGTATTTGTATTTAATCATGAAATGCTGCTGGGAAGTGGATTTTACCCCATTTTTGTGCATTGATTTATTGATTATTTTTTATGTGTCGCACCTCTAGCTGCAGTAGAGGTTTTATAGCCTTAAAAAAAAAAATCAGGGTTGGATTGATACGTTGACGGCGCTACGAGATGCACCGACCGCCACTGATATATATATATATATATATATATATATATATATATATATATATATATATATATATTTATATTTATATATATATATATTTATATATTTATATATATATATATTTATATATATATATATATATATATATATATATATATATATTTATATATATATATATATATATATATAATAATCGGACATAGGCCCTGTCGTCATCATCAACAACAAAAAGGCTACTTGTCATCACACCCAGAAACTGCGTAGGACGAAAATGGTAGTGCTTCTCCATAAGGTGCGTTTACTCGGCAAAAGACCTAAATAAGTGATAGTTACGGACTTGTGATTTGGCATTTTGCTGTCATGGATACAGGTCACTTACCTCTCACTGTCTTTCACTTACCTTCAGTCAGCTAGTAGGAGGCAGATCACCACCCAAACATCTTTTCATATTACCTCAGAAGGGAATGTGTGTTGTGTTACCGCAAATTTAGAGTTCTGATGGATGTTGGGAAAAAACTGTCCTTAAGCCTCTGTGTCCGTACTTTGTCGGACCTATAGTGTCTGCCAGAGGGCAGCAGCTGGAACAGATTGTGACCAGGGTGGTATGGGTCCCCTATGATGTTCCTGGCTCTGCTGAGGTAACGAGGGCTGGCAATATCTTCCAGTGAGGGCAGAGAGCAGTCGACAATCCTCTGGGCAGTGTTTATCACTTTCTGCATGGCCTTTTTGTCTGCCGCCATGCTTCCAGCGTACCACACTGTGATGCAGTACGCCAGGATGCTCTCTACAGTGGTTCTATAGAAGATTATCAGAAGCTTGGTGTCCAAGTTTTTCCTCCTAAGTAACCTGTGGAAATGGAGTCGTTTCTGAGCCTTCTACACTACTGCCGTGATGTTTGTAGACCATGAGAGCTTATCCGTGACGTGGACCCCCAGGAATTTAAAGGACTGGACCCTGTCTACACATACTCCATTTATGAGGAGTGGGGCCAGATCTGTGCCGTGTTTGCGAAAGTCCAGGATTATTTCTTTAGTTTTCGTGGTGTTCAGTGTGAGATTGTTCACCGAGCACCACGAAGACAGTTTGTTGACCTCATCTCTGTAGGCCGACTCATCCCCTCCTGAGATGAGTCCGACCACAGTGGTGTCGTCAGCGAATTTGATGATGGTGTTAGACTGCTGGGTGGGTGTACAGTCGTATGTGTACAGGGAGTACAGAAGAGGACTCAGTACACAGCCTTGAGGGGAGCCAGTGCTCAGTGTAATGGAGGAAGAGAGGTGGGGACCAAGTCTAACAGTTTGTGGTCGGTTGGTCAAGAAGTTCTTGATCCAGCAGCAGATTGAAGAGGATATTCCAAGGTGGAAGAGTTTGTCAGTCAGAATGTCCGGTTTTATGGTGTTGAAGGCTGAGCTATAGTCAATGAAGAGCACCTCTTGCCACTGGAACAACGAAATTTCCCGAATACGGGATGAATAAAGTTATCCAATCCAATCCAATCCAATCCTCACGTAGTTCCCTTTGTGTTCCTGGTGGCTCAGTGCTCTCTCTCTCTCTCTCTCTCTCTCTAAACAATTCCTGTAAGTCCCATGTAGTGTGCATGACCTCCATTTACTTTTGCTTTCTGTCATACCCATTTGAGCCATTGATGCCTTGATGACGTGTGGAATAAAGATATACAGTTTCTTACACTGCTTTGGACAAAATAAATTTTTGGTCAAGGTGCTGTTGAAAAGCGGCCCGGTGGAGCGAGTGGTTAGTGTGTGAGCCTCACATCTCTGGGGTCCTGGGTTCAGATCCAGGTCACGTCCACCTGTGTGGAGTTTGCATGTTCTTGCGTGGGTTTCCTCTGGGTACTCCCAGATTCCAAAGACATGCATGGTAGGCTTATTGGACACTCTAAATTGCCCCAAGGCATGGGTGTGAGTGTGCATGGTTGTCCGTCTCCTTGTGCCCTGCGATCGGCTGGCTAATGATTCAGGGTGTCCCCCGCCTCTGGCCCGGACTCAGGTGGGATAGGCTCCAGCACCCTCCGCGACCCTAATGAGGATAAAGTGGTTCAGAAATTGAGATGAGATGAGTGCCCTTGAAAAATCTCTAACCACACCAGCGTTTGGGCACATATCAGTTTGTGTGCCAATGTCTTTATCGTGTATCCTTGCATGCATGTTTGTTCTGTTTTTGTGTAATGTACGTATAACAAAAATGTTTAGAACATTAATAATAATAATCCTTCTTTAAGATTGTTACATATAGGATTCTTCACCTTAAAATAAAAACGAATGCTGGATAAGAAATAACTGGAGGTCAATGTGTCAATGTCAGCTGTTGTGTTTGTGCGTGCTACTAGACCGAACTGTATATATTAGTTCCTGCATATTAGGCAAAATGGGCTCATAATTTTCTCTGGAAATAGTTGTGTCAATGTTCTGCTTTTCTGTAACTTGAATGAAATGAATTGATGATTTTATTTTAGTGTCCTTGTTACAATAACTTTTGTAGTTGCGTAGTCCAGTGCTGTCAAATCAAGTCCATGAATTGTCCTTGATTTAGTTCTATCAATCTGATCTATTGCAAGTATAATCAATTGATTGCATTCAGATGGTGCCTGTTTCAGCAGAATTTTTTGGGGTAAACTATCTGAGCTGAATTGGTTGGAATGAAATCCAGCGCCTACTTGGTCCTTTCTAGAATTGGTTTGACACCCCTGGCCTAGTCATTCTTTGGTTCACTAAATGTGATAAAACAATAGTGACATCTTGAGCACGTTTGCATATTTTCGCTGCACATCCAAGCATTTTTTTTTACCTAGGATAACCAAAGAGGAAGAGTGGCAGTATTTTAAGACGGTTGCCTTTTTTTTTACTGTTTCTAGAAATTGTCAAATATTTTTGACTCTGCAAGTATGAACATGACAGGTGTGCCAATGAGGCCTGCTCTCCAGGCTGTTTTTCTGTTGTCTTGCATTCACATTTTCATGACATGGTTGTCCTTATTTTTTCTTGTATCCTCAACTTTTAGTTTTAAAAGTATAACACCAGTAGAAAAAATACAAGCACCGTATTATCAAGCTTAATCAAATTTGAGTCTAATAATTAGAAGAAGAACGCATTTCTGATACAAAGGAAGACCGAAAGGGTGGCTGGCTGGCCAGCAATGAGCAATGAGATGTCTTATCCTTTGGGCGGATCACATTTCAAACAAATGAGAGTATATAGGAGGCGTCGGGAACCCTTTTTTACAGAGAGAGCCATAAACCATTCATATTTTCAAATGTTATTTCTGTAGAGCCATGATCTCAATTTAAAAGTACACATACATATGTGCCTTTTTAAAATGAATTTCACCTTTTGACATTGTTACGCTGTTGCTAATCAAAGAAATGAGCGTATGCATGCAGAAAGGTATAATAAAAATAATGTAAAAAAATGATTTAAGGTGGTGCCACATTGCCGACGTGATGCTCCCATTGGTGCGTCCGGGATTCAGTTCTTTGAGCAACGGTTTCCATATTTTAGCCCACAGGTTAGCGGAGAGCCATATGCATCCATCAAAGAGCCACATGTGGCTCCCGAGACATAAGTTCCCTAACCCTGGTCTAGAGAGTATTCATTCTTTCATTACTTCATTCATTTTCTGAACGTCTTTATCCTCACTAGGATTTCAGTGGGTGCCGGAGCCTATCACATCTGACTTCGGGCATAAGCATAATCTGCATGTGATCAACCAAAGTGTGTCCGAGCGGTTGTGGCTCCATCAGTAGTGTTGTTTCATCCTCTGACATGCTGTCTCCACACTTCTGGTACAGAAGAATATGCAATTTTTGTCATCTGCAATACATTTGCATTACCCTAATTATTTTATAGTCACTATAGAACTATAATGAGATTTAAAGCTTCACCACAAAGTGCACAAATAACAACAACAATCAAACAAATACATTATAAATAACAATGCATAATAAATAAATAATAAATAAATAAGTAGTAAACAACATACATAAGGTGGGAAGTGAACAAATAACAGCAACAAACAAATGAATGAACAGATAAATAATCAATAAAGAATAATAATAAATATTCATTCATTTTCTGAACCGCTTTATCCACAGAAGGGTCGCAATTCCCTTGTCTTTCCTGTGTCCACCCTCCTCTGCACTCTTTCCTCTGTTCTTGTAATTTTCTCTTGAAAGGAGAATGACCATTGAGGCAACCTCCCAACTCCGCTCTGACCTTAAACATATTTTCTCTTGTTTTATATAAATTTGAGGTTTTGAATACAATGTACGTCTAAGCTTTAAAGGGAGGGGTGGAAACACAAGTGAGACGTTTGAGCGTACATGTGCGTTGATGCATGTGTTGTCAATACAGCAGTTCCCAGATCAGATTCACACCACTGAGAGGCGTTCAGGATCCTCTTTGTTTTGTCCAGTCCCAACAGTCTTAGGCGTTTTGGCTTCTCTTTGTTTTGTCCAGTCCCAACAGTCTTAGGCGTTTTGGCTTCTCTTTGTTTTGTCCAGTCCCAACAGTCCAAGGCGTTTTGGCTTCTCTTTGTTTTGTCCAGTCCCAACAGTCCAAGGCGTTTTGGCTTCTCTTTGTTTTGTCCAGTCCCAACAGTCCAAGGCGTTTTGGCTTCTCTTTGTTTTGTCCTGTCCCAACAGTCAAAGGCGTTTTGGCTTCTCTTTGTTTAGTCTAATCAAGGTTTTCAGGAGTAAAGCTTTTACTTCATTGCAAGCAAATATGATAATAATATTCATTCATTCATTCATTTTATGAACCGCTTTATCCTCACTAGGGTCGTGGGGCGTGCTGGAGCCTATCCCAGCTGACTTCGGGCCAGAGGCGGGGGACACCCTGTCTCGGTGGCCAGCCGATTGCAGGGCACAAGCAGACGGACAACCATTCACACTCATACCCATACCAGGGTGCAATTTAGAGTGTCCAATCATCCTACCATGCATGACTTTGGAATGTGGGAGGTACCCGGAGAAAAAACACGCAGGCCCAGGGAGACCATGCAAATTTCACACAGGTGGACCGACTTGGATTTGAACCCAGGACCCCAGAGCTGTGAGGCCAGCGTGCTAACCACTCAAGCCGGCCTTAAACTCTAGTTTAATAGTTGAGCAAAATTCGTTGGAAGCAAATGTATGATAAACAGGAAATACATTTCTGACAAACTCAAAACAAAGTTAGTAAAAAATATATAATTTTGCACATCAGTGGTGCTGCAGAAATGTTTAAAAATATGTTTGAATTGTCTGTCTTGTTTCCAGAAAACAAAGTAAACCCATATTATAGAGCATAGGTGTCAAACTCATTCCAGAAGGGGCTGAGTAGGTACATGTTTTCGTTCCAACCCACCAAGACGACACCTTTTCACCAATCTGTTCTCTTAGAACTGTAATCAGTTGATTGCAGTCAGGTGATGAATCTTCCATCATACCTCCTCATGGGCCTAACTCTTTGCACTGTTTTAGTAGGGAGGAAAACCTGCACCCTCTAGGCCTATTTCTTGAATCAGTTTGACACCTGTGTTATACAGTATAAGTAAACCTGATCTTTTTCATCAGATTCATCCTCTAAAATTCAGATGATATAAATATCGGATCAATGGAATTTTAGTCCAAATACAGTGGGGCAAATAAGTATTTAGTCAACCACCAATTGTGCAAGTTAGCCTACTTGAAAAGATTAGAGAGGCCTGTAATTGTCAACATGGGTAAACCTCAACCATGAGAGACAGAATGTGGAAAAAATACTGAAAATCACTGTTTGATTTTTAAAGAATGTATTTCCAAATTATTGTGGGAAATAAGTATTTGATCACCTACAAAAAAGCAAGATTTCTGGCTGTCAAATAGGTCTAACTTCTTCTAACGAGGTCTAAGGAGGTGTGAAATCGCTGCCTGTATCAATAGCATCTGTTTTAACCAAAGGAGTGGCTTCGTAAGAATCATTTCAAGGTCCTGGAGTGGCCAAGTCAGTCTCCAGATCTCAACCCCATAGAAAATCTGTGGAGGGACTTGAAAGTCCGTGTTGCCCAACGACAGCCCCAAAACATCACTGCTCTAGAGGAGGTCTGCATTGAGGAATGGGCCAAAATACCAGCAACAGTGTTGAACGCTTGTGAAGAGTTACAGAAAATGTTTGGCCAAATGTATTGCCAACAAAGGGTAAATAACAAAGTATTGAGATTAACTTTTGGTATTGACCAAATACTTATTTTCCACCATGATTTGCAAATAAATTCTTTTTTCCACCATGATTTGCAAATAAATTCTTTAAAAATCAAACAATGTTATTTTCTCTTTTCTTTCGACATTCTGTCTCTCATGGTTGAGGTTTACCCATGTTGACAATTACAGGCCTCTAATCTTTCCAAGTAGGCTAACTTGCACAATTGGTGGTTGATTAAATACTTATTTGCTCCACTGTATGTCAACCCTTCAATAGTGTCATGCTATTAAGCAGTTTCGTGTGTTTTCTTGGTGTGTGATGAATGGAGGGGGTAGGGAGTGGGTGTGATGTGTATATTGTCACTGGCAGCAAGTCATGACATTTCCAAGCCTCATTTCCACTAAAACGATTTCATACTTTCCTCCAGTAGCCCCCAATCTCTGTCTTCCTCCTATAATTGGTACTTTCACTTACAATTATTCTGTAATAACCCCCACCGCCCTAATAGCATGTCACCTTAGCCATAGCATCAAACATGCCCCCAGCCCTCTGTCCCATTTCATTCTCACTTCATTTGACTTGTGGAGAGACTTTACAGCAGTGTAATTGCCAACTAGGCTGAAGAGCCTCAGAGAACAGCCTGCCACCAAGCCACCCCATCCCAATTTACTACTCATGGACTGATGTGATAAATGAGCTTACCATCAGGGCTAGCAACTCAAGGATTCAGACATTAGAAACACACACACATTGTTTCTATAAATACCTCGTAGGATTATGACTCTCAAATATTTAAAGGAGGGAAACATTGTTCTAAATAAATGCAAACATGCTTCAATGTGTTGCTAAGTTTAAACAATAACAGTGGGGTCTCATTAATAAAACTTTTTAAATTGATCAGCCTTTTTTTACTTTACAAATGCAACAAGAAATGCCTTTCAGGTCTAGCCCAGCACGAGATTTATGACATTTGGGGTTGGGGGTTTGGCTGGTCTCTCTAGATGGATGCCAAGTTGCCATTGAAGATGCTCCAGAAACACTAAAAACAATGGGAACTTGGCCTGTCACTCCCATTTCGAAGGAAGAGAAATGACAGGTACCCCCCACCCCAAAAATCACATTAAAAGCAGTAGACGAGACACCAAAATACAAAAAAATAGGGATACTGACACGATATAAGTTATGGACAGGGTTGGATGAGAAATCTGCCCCGAGAGATGACGGCAATTGCAGCAATCATGGCACGCGAAATATTTGTACATATCTTGTATTGCCTTTCCTGCCTTCCTGCCTGTCCTATTAACTGATTATGTATTTGTGTTTGTTGTTGTTATTTGTGCACTATGTGGTGAAAGCTTTTAATCTCATTATTAGATTAGATTAGATCGGGTCGGATCGGATCAGATGAGATTCATTTCATCCCGTATTCGGGAAATGTCCTTGGTTGCAGTAGCAAGACAGACACAGAAGACATTGTAGACCTTGGTAAAAAAACTGAAGTCACACACAGTCCACAAGGTGGGGACCTTCTGCAGACTGAGACTAAATATGCAGAATCACTCTTTCAAGTTGATCCGCAGTCCCTCAGTAGTCTGGAGGTGATCATCTTCCTTGCCTAGATCCTCCTAAAATGTCCTATCACCTGAACAACAGCAGCGGAGAGGCCGGTTGGGGGGCTTTAAAGCACACAAGCATACAACTATCCCGTTGCAGCGGGGCAAGCAACGACAGCTCCTCCATCTTACCGGGGAGAGATCTCAAGCTCCCATAACAATGATAAAATGCTCGGTCTGGAACATTGCTTCTTCTCCCGGCAGTATCGTCCACTGCTCACAGCTGATCCTGCGTGCATCACAGCGGAGGCACGACTAAACGGCTCCAAACATGTCTAGGACTAGCACAAAGAAACCAAGCCACGCGATGGGTGGGGTCGAATCGCAAAGGTCCTAAAACAACAAAGCAAAAAGTACAAAGTACAGAGCAACAAAGTATATGGGAAAACATTAAAAATATTAAAATGCAATTAAAAAAGATAGGAAATCAGCAAAAACAGAACGAGCAAGAGCGGACGGAGCTACCACTACCACTTGAGGGGCGCCATTTTGGTTAAAGTAGCAAGAACTGATACAGACACAAGAAACAGACATTGTAGAGTTAGATAAAACTTGAACCATAGACACAGGAAGGCTTCCACAAGGCAGATAACTTCTGCATACTGAGACCGAGATTGAAAATATGCAGAGTCACTCTTCCAAGCTTATCCGCACAGTCCCTCAGTAGTCTGGACCATTCATGTTCATATTCATCATACCAATGGACAAATTAAACTGTTCAACCAGCCTGTCATGTTTCATTCTTTTTTCAACATGTCTGCCCTTGTCTGTCTTGTCCTTGTAATTGTTCATTGTTTTCACCTGTAGTTTCATCTCTTGTGTGTCTAAGCAAGGGATGGGCAAACTATTACACAGAGGCCCGCAGTGGTTGCAGGTTTTTGTTCCAACCCATAAAGAAGACACCTTTTTTATCAATCTGGTGTCCTACAAATGCAATCAGTGGATTGCAGTCAGGTGCTTCTTGTTTTTTTACAGCAATCTCATTGGAGAAACGGTCTGTGCCCAGCTTGGTTGGAACAACAATCGGCACCCACAGTAGCCCTTCAGGACCGGTTTGCCCACCTCTGGTTTAAGCCTATCCTCTGCCTCATGTTTCACCCACCTGTTCCCTATGTCTCGTTAACCAATTTAAGTGTATTTAATTTCCCTTTGTTTGTTCAGTTTTCATTGCATCATTGTCAGGTTGTGTCTAGTTGCGTGAAGTTGGTGTCGAGTTGCCAAGTTTTCAAAATCCTGTCTTTGTTTCCTTTTCTAGTTTTTGGTTTTCACTTTGTTTTGGACATGTAGTCAAACATTTTTTTAGTTACCATCACTCTGGCCTTGTTTCCGTGCGATTGGATCAATCCTGTATTTTTCCGCCCGCATGCCTCACTTCATGACAGAATGATGCAACCCACCATGGACGCAATGGGAAGTCTTCATGTTTACCGATGCCTGCCTGTCACCCACCTCCCCGCTCTGTCATCATTTCCACCCTCTGTTTGTCCAGGGTACGGCCAAGAATTTACTGATCTCCTGAACTCAGATTCGGATTGGGAATTCCTGCCATCCGACTCCCGGCCGTTGACTATAATGGGCTTATATCATACCTGTCAACCTCTGCCGATAACTGCCCTTATAAATGATTATGATTCCCCTTACAAACCCCCCAAAAACCTTACAAACACCGTACGAGTCGTACAGTGTTTGTAAGGTTTTTTGGGGGTTTGTAAGGGGAATCATAATCATTTATAAGGGCAGTTATCGGCAGAGGTTGACAGGTATGTTATATTTTCCCTTTTTAACAAAGTCACTGTGGTGTGAACCCCCCAGGTAGCCACAATTAATGACAGTAAGGCCACAGCTCCAAATTGGAAGTGCAGGCAATCACCGGTGGAGGCAGAGAGGTGCATTCACCACTGTCCAGGCTTCTGATCATGCTCCAGTCCAGTCAGGGCGGAGCCATGTCATCCATCCAGAATCTATCCAGTATGAGATGGTGCCCTGCCTCCATCCAGATTTTATCCAGGGTAAGACGGCAGACTGCCTCCATCCAGAGCAATGGGGAAGCTGATGTGCATCCAATGTCTATCTAGGGCAAGACGTCCACCTGCGTACACCCAGCGTCTATACGGTCGTCTAATCATCTTGACAATGTCATGTCATGTACAATAGCATATTTGTACTAAAAAAGAAACAGTGGTCACAACTCCTCATCACCATGTTCCTTGAGTGCCAAAACCATTTCACAGCAGCTCCTTCTGCAGCCCCTACGGTGCCACCATCGACAATTCAATGCCTCTGGAATCTTATGAAGGGTCTTTGGCAAAAGCTCCCAATAGCTTATTTTATTTTATTTATCTATTCATTTATTTTATAATAAAAATGAAAGTAACTATTTTCACAGTGAGTGCATTACTTAAAATCTTTATAATTTGTTTTTCATATATAGAATATTTTTAGATAATACATTATTAGTCTTTTCATATTTATGTAACTGTAACATTAATAAATGCACTTCTTGAGAATGGTACTTGTGTACTTGGATTTTTGTGTAGGCGCGAAAACATTGTATTATAATGATAATAGGGGTGATCCTACTTCATGGTAATTCAATTATCACAGCCATGTCTGCTCTACATTATATGCGGAATTCGAGTGATTCCTGTATTTTATTTGTATTATCATTCAAATCATGTATGTATTCTATTATGTACTTATATTTTAATGCCTAATCTTTTAGCTGCTTCTCAACACAGTGCTCATTTGTCTCGCAAATTCCACCATATGTATTGATACTCGTAAATCTTTCTTGAGGCCAAACACGCAAAATAAGACGATCTTCAGAATTGAAAATGCACTTTCTGTCTGGGTCCAAGATTGCAGGCACAAGAATATTAGCCTGGATGCAAATATAATCCAAAGTAAGTCTAAAGCTTTTCAGTATGTTATGGTGCCTGAAGGTGGTGAAGACGACGAAAACGATCCTCAGCCTCGTACCTCAAGCCAGACTAGCCCACGACGGCCACGTACAACTTTCTTTGCCAGCAGGGTTTGGTCCGATAAATTCAAGTGGCGATTCGACCTGCATACGTGTCGTTATGTTGACAGCAAGCCTCTGCAGATGAAGCAGCACCAAGGCAGTATAGTAGAGATGTTTTCCCTAAAATTATTGAGGAAAATGGCTATATCCCGGAGTAAATCTTCAACATGGATGAAACTGGCCTCTTTTGGAAGAAGATGCCTTCCCGAACATTTCTGTTCAAGGAGGCTAAAGAAGCCAGGGTTTAAGCCTCACAGAGATCGAGTGACTCTCCTCATGTGTGGGAATACTGCAGGATTCATGCTCAAGCCTTGCCTTATTCATAAGTCACAGAATACTCTAGCATTAAAAAAGGACAAAACCTTGCTACCAGTGTACTGGACAGAGCTGCCAACATCTCCGTAATTTCAGGAGTTTACTCCTGACAAGCAACGCAAACTCTGGGACCCCCGACAACCTGCATAAACTCCGGAAATCCCCAAAATTGTCACCTAAATTTTTTTAAAGCAACCATTTCGGAAAAGTGCCAAATTTCCAATTTAAATGCCTCGAAATTCATCATCCCTATGGCTTCCGCCATCTTACGCATTTGATTCAACTGCACTGTAAACCGGATGAATTCGGTAACACGAGTGTATTGTGAATCATCTGATAATAACAGTTTGATTTAAATTGACCGATATTTTTTTGGACATTTTATATCGAATTTGCGCGAATCACATTCACTACTGATGAAAATATAAAACTACTGAAATGGGACAAGGATACTCCTGAAATGGGGTCAATGGAGGTTGGCAGCTCTGGTACTGGATGACCAATAAAAATGCATGGATTAGAAGGCCCTCACACTTTACTGGTTCCTCATCTCCTTCATCCCACAGGTAAAGCCTTACCCATCTGAAAAGGGGCTGCCCTTTAAAGTGGTTCTCCTCGTGGACTGTGCAGGAGGTCATGTGACTGTTCTCCATTATGAAGGGATACAGGTAGATTTCCTGCCCCCCACCACCGCCTCCCTTATACAGCCCATGGATCAGTGGGTCATTAGGGGCTTCAAAGCCCTCTACACCAGGTCAACTATGGAGAGTCTCATCTCCTCCATTGATGAGACTGACGAGACCTTCAGCATCAAGATGTATTGGCAGGACTACAACATACAGTGGGGCAAATAAGTATTTAGTCAACCACCAATTGTTCTCCTACTTGAAAAGATTACAGAGGCCTGTAATTGTCAACATGGGTAAACCTCAACCATGAGACAAAATGTGAAAAAACAGAAAATCACAATGTTTGATTTTTAAAGAAATGATTTCCAAATTAGAGTGAAAAATAAGTATTTGGTCACCTACAAAAAAGCAAGATTTCTGGCTGTCAAATAGGTCTAACTAACTTCTTCTAATGAGGTCTCCACTCGTTACCTGTATTAATAGCATCCATTTTAACTCATTATCGGTATAAAAGACACCTGTTCACAACCTCAGTCTCTCACATTCCAAACTCCACGATGGCCAAGACCAAAGAGCTGTCGAAGGACACCAGAGACAAAATTTTAGACCTGCACCAGGATGGGAAAACTGAATCTACAATAGGCAAAACATTTGGTGTTGTTACGATCGGGGATGGAGCACCCCAAAGCAACCAGGGTGCGAGTCAGGTTCCTTCAAATCTTTATTAGGTTCGTCCGCGAGGCGGGCGAGCACTCGAGGGGACTGGCTTGATTTGAGAAACATGGAAGGTGGGGTGGATGCGGAGGGGCGGTGGGAGCTTGAGGCGCATGGCGCATGGGTTTATTATCCGTTCAATCTTGTAAGGCCCGATGAAGCGGGGGGACAGCGTCCGGTACTCGGTCCTTAGGGGAAGATCACGGGTGGACAGCCATACATCTTGACCCACAACGTAGGCTGGTGCGGGGGCACGACGGCGGTTGGCCTGCCCTTGGGCACGGTTGGAAGCGCGCTGAAGCGAGGCCCGGGCCTTCTCCCAGATATGGCCACATCTGGTCAGGTCTGCCTGGACGGAGGGCACGGCAATCTCCGCCTCTAGGGAAGGAAATAAGGGGGGTTGGTAGCATAGGGATCACCTGAAAGGGGACAGGTTGGAGGAGGCGTTAGGGAGGGAGTTGAGGGCATATTCGATCCAGGGCAGATGTTCGCTCCAGGTGGTTGGGTTGGCATGGGTGGCGCAGCGAATCGCTGCCTCCAACTGCTGATTTTTGCGCTCACACTGACCGTTTGACTGCGGATGATATCCCGAGGAGAGGCTTGCGGTGATCTTCAGGGCTGAACAGAAGGCAGACCAGACGTGCGAATTGAACTGTGGACCCCAGTCGGAGACGATGTCGGCCGAAATTCCATGCAGTCGGGAAACATAGTTTTGGGAGGGCGATGAAATGGACCGCCTTGGAAAACCGATCAACTATGGGGAGTATGGCGGTGTTACCCTGGGATTTGGGAAGGCCCGTAACAAAGTCAACCAAAATATGAGAACAGGGACGGCTTGAGTGGGAGGAGTAGACCGGAGCTTGGCTTGGTGGAGGATTTGTTGCGTGCGCACACTTGGCAGGCAGATAAGAAAGATTGCGTATCTGCCCTTAATGTCGGCCACCAAAAATGTTGGCGCAATACCGCCTGTGTGCGTGCAACCCCCGGGTGGCAGGTCAGGCGTGAGGTGTGAGCCCATTTTAGTACCTTGGACTGCATTGGGGTCGGAAAATACAGATCCTTATGCGTACCTCTTCTTGGGTCCGGCTTCAGATCTTGGGCCCGCAATACCTCGGCCTCCAGCCCCGTCCTCATACTAGCCACCATGCAGGAGGGGGGTACGATAGTTGGGGGCTCCTCCTCCGAGTTCGGGGACTGGAAAACGCGGGATAACGCATCCGACTTCCCGTTCCTGGAACCTGGGATATAGTTCAGCGTGAAATTAAACCTTCTGAAGAACATGGTCCACCTGGCCTGGCAAGGGTTCATCCTCCGGCCCGACCTGAGGTATTCCAGGTTTTTGTGGTCTGTCTGTACTGTAAACGGCTGGCTAGCCCCTCTTGGTGGTTTCGCCATTCCTCCAGGGCCATCTTCAACGCGAGCAGTTCCCTGTTCCCAATGCCGTAGTTGCGTTCAGCTGGGGACAGCCTACAGAAAAAAAAGGCGCAGGGGTGCAACTTCCCATCCGCCTGCTTGCGCTGGGAGAGGACAGTGCCAACCCCCACCTTCGAGGCGTCGACTTTCACCTGGAATTGCAATTCAGGGTCTGGGTGGGAGAGGACGGGAGCAACAGTGAAATCGGACTTCAGGTCACCGAACGCCGCCTCCGCTGCGTCTGACTAACGGAACGGGAGTTTCGTGGATGTGAGTGCTGTGAGGAGGGCGGCGACGCGGCTGTAGTTCCTAATGAAACGTCTATAGACGTTTGCAAACCCCAAAAAACGTTGCAACTCCCTTCTCCCCTTGGGCCTGGCCCACTGAGTTACGGCCTCCGTGTGCGGTCGTTTGGTCGCCGGTCTTTCTGTCGCCGGTCTTTTGGTCGCGGTCTTTTGGTCGCGGTCTTTTGGTCGCGGTCTTTTGGTCGCGGTCTTTTGGTCGCGGTCTTTTGGTCGCGGTCTTTTGGTCGCCTGGAAGTTTGGTTGCCGGTCTTTTGGTCGTGGTTTGGTCGCCCAAATGATCGGCTGCTGCCATCTACTGTCAATTTATTAAAAAGAAGACAAAGCAAATTCACAGATGGTGTTTTTATTGAAGCTGTAAAACTTCCAAATTCTAGCAACCTTCATTCTCTCTGGGAGAAATATGAGCACTCATTTAACACATCGGCTGCTGCCATCGACTGTCATAGGCGTCCAATGAACCTTCATTCTCTCTGGGAGAACTTGCAATGTTGAAATACTTTAGATGGTCATTTTTATCAAACAAATAAAAGTCTTAGTATACTTTTAGCCCGGAACTTTGACATTTAAATAAAAGGAAATAAGTAAAATTAATTTATTAAAAAGAAGACAAACCAAATTTACAGATGGTGTTTTTATTGAAGCAGTAAAACTTACTAATTCTAGCAGTAAAACTTACAAATTCTGTACAAAAATTACAAATACAAACTTACAAATTATCTATGTACAAACGGAATTCACAGGGTTCACTTTTTTATTATAAATTGTATGCAATGGCTTGCAGGTACTCTACATTGTTCGCGAATCGATCCGGGTTTCCATAGTCCTCCAAGTTCATTGGACGCCTATGACAGTCGATGCCAGCAGCCGATGTGTTAAATGAGTGCTCTTATTTCTCCCAGAGAGAATGAAGGTTCCTAGAATTGGTAAGTTTTACTGCTTCAAAAAAAACGCCATCTGTGAATTTGCTTTGTCTTCTTTTTAATAAATTGACAGTAGATGGCAGCATCCGATCAACCGCGACCAAAAGACTGGCGACCAAAAAGACCGGCGACCAAACTTCCGGACAAACAAAAGACCGCGACCAAAAGACCGGCGACCAATCGACCCTGTACCACGGCCTTCAGCTTCCTGGCATCCATCCGCATCTCCCCGGCGGCCACCACGTACCCCAGAAAGGTGGTCTCCGAGACGTGAAATTCATATTTCTCAGCCTTGGCGTATAGGCGGTACTCCAGGAGATGTTGCAACACCTGGCGCACGTGCTGCACATGCTTCTCAAGGCTGCGTGAAAAAATCAAGATGTCGTCTAGATAGACGAACACAAACTGGTTGAGCATGTCCCGGAGGACGTCATTGATCAGGGACTGGAACACTGCCGGGGCATTGCAGAGTCCGAAAGGCATTACCAGGTATTCAAAGTGGCCCTGGGGTGTGGAGAAGGCCATTTTCCATTCGTCCCCCTCCCGAATCCGGACCAGATGGTAAGGATTTCGGAGGTCTAACTTGGTAAAAATACAAGAACCGTGTAGTGGGGTAAAAGCCGAGTCGATGAGTGACAACAGGTACCTGTTTTTGACCGTGATCTCATTCAGGCCTCGGTTATCGACACAGGGGCACAGCGAGCCGTCCTTCTTGTCGACAAAAAAACCCAGCCCCGACAGGGGAGGAGGATTGGCGAATCTGTCCAGTTGCTAGCGCCTCAGAGATGTAGTTCTCCAGTGCCTCCCGCTCCGGCCTGGAGATGTCGTAGATCCGGCGCCTAGGGATAGAAGCATCGGGCAATACGTTAATGGCACAGTCATACGAGTGATGCGGGGGAAGTGCCAAGGCCTGGTCCTTGCTAAACACCCGTGAAAGGTCCCGATAGCACTTGGGCACTGCTGGCAGACCAGGCTCCAGGCTACCACCTTGGGTCCGCCCCAGTCGATGACCGGATTGTGCCGTCTCAACCACGGAAGGACCAGAACAATAGTCGCCTCCGGGCAGTCCAAGACATAGAAGCACGCCATCTCCTGGTGGTTCCCGGATAGTCAGAGTAGAACAGGGTCCGTCCTTCGCTCCACTCTACCAAAGGTACGCCCGTCCAGTGCCGATATCTTTAGGGGTCTCTCTATAGCCCGAGTCCCGATGCCGAGCTTAGAGGCCACGGAGCGATCGATAAAACTCTCGTCTGCTCCGTAGTCGATCAAAGCGGTGGTGTCGTGAGTTCTTCCCCCCAGGAAAGAGATGCTGACAGTAGAAAACGATGGGAGGATTCCCCAATAGCCAGGCTCACCATGACCTCCCCTCCTATTGGTGAGCCCTTGCTTTTACCGGGTGGACAGGGCATGTTCGTGAAAGATGGTCCTCCTTACCGCAGTAAAAGCATAGGAAAAGCTGGCGGTGTCGCGAGTGTTCCTCCTCAGACAGCCCAGCGCGGCCTATTTGCATATGCTCTGACATCACCAAGGGAGGAGGAGGCGCAGCCGCTGGGGGAAACCGGAAGCGGGCGCCGAAGTCCAACCACGGCGCCCACGTGCGAGCCACCTCGCCGCTGCCCTAGATGTCTCTGTAGTCGGCCATCGATCCTGATGGCCAATTCCACGAGCGCGTCGAGGGACTCAGGCTCATCTCGGCACGCCAGCTCCTCCTGCATCGCCACATTCAGCCCCCCCAGAAATGCGTCCTGGAGGGCGTTGTCATTAAAGCCGCTTCCGGCGGCTAAAATGCGGAACTCCACAGAATATTCAGCGGCGCTCCGTAGTCGATCAAAGCGGCCAGCTGCCTCCCGGCCGCCCACCGGGTGGTCGAAGACTTTTCGCATCTCTGCGGTAAATTTGTCGTAGGAGGTCCATATGTGGGAGCCCCGCTCCGATTCGACGTTCGCCCAGGCCAGGGCCTTATCACGAAGACAGCCAATAAGGTAAGCGATCTTGGCTCATTCAGAGGTGTAGGTGAGGCATTGCTGTTCAAATACCAACCGGCACTGAACCAAGAACTGCTGGCATGCGCCGAGGTTGCCTGTAGGGGCGGATGGGGTGACCATAGGTTCGCGGTGCGGCGATACCGGTGTTACCTTGGGAGGGGCTGGGGTTGGCTGTGCACTTGGTGAGTGAGGCAAGGGTGTGAGTTGTGCCTGTATGGACCTGAGGGTTTGAGTTATGTTCGATACCTCAGTCAAGAGAAAATTTATAGCTTGGGTGTGCTGGTCCACGACTTGCGCAGGTTGGTCGGTGGGGGCTTTGTCTGAGCCCGCGGGGTCCATTTTGGCTGGATTGTGCTGTTACGATCGGGGATGAAGGACCACAAAGCAGGCGAGTGTGAGAGTCAGGTTCCTTCAAATCTTTATTAGGATCGTCCACGAGGCGGGCGAGCACACGAGGGGATAGCGGTGGCGGGTCGTTAGCCGTAGCAGGAAGGTCGGTTGCCGTTGAGTCCGTGTGGAGGGTACAGGGTAGATGGCAAAGTCGTTGTCGGTGATCCGTGGTCGTTGTCCGTGGTCCGTGATCCGTGGTCATGGGGCAGGAATCCTGGGAACAAACAAGAGGTCGCATATCAATAAGGCAGGCAGGGAAAAACACAAGAGGGTACCTAACTGTGTGAACTGTTAAGACGATACAGCGTCATGGTCATGTTCCCGATGGCTTTAAATACTATTTGCTGGCTAATGACTCACACCAGGCAGCACTCGAGTCATTAGGGGCTGGACCTTTGATAGGGTGACAGGCGCAACCAGCCACCAGTCTAGTCTGGGGCCTGACAGGTGTTAAGAAATCAACAGTGGGAGAAATTATTCGAAAATGGATGACATACAAGACCACCAATAATCTCCCTCGATCTGGGGCTCCATGCAAGATCTCACCCCGTGGCGCCAAAATGATAACAAGAATGGTGAGCAAAAATCTCATAACCAAACCGTGGGACCTAGTGAATGACCTACAGAGAACTGGGACCACAGTAACAAAGGCTACTATCAGTCCCACAAAGCCCCGCCAGGGACTCAAATCCTGCACTGCCAGACATGGCCCCCTGCTGAAGCCAGTACACATCCAGGCCCGTCTGCGGTTCGCTAGAGAGCATTTGGATGATCCAGAAGAGGACTGGGAGAATGTGTTTTGGTCAGATGCAACCAAAATATAACTTTTTGGTAGAAACACAGATTTCTGTGTCTGGCGGAGTAAGAATACTGAATTGCATCTGAAGATCACCATACCCAATGTGAAGCATAGGGGTTGAAACATCATGCGTCGGGGCTGTTTTTTCTGCAAAGGGACCAGAACGACAGATATATGTAAGGGAAAAAATGAATTGTATCGAGAGATTTTGAGTGAAAATCTCCTTCCATCAGCAAGGACATTGAAGATGAGACGTGGCTAGGTCTTTCAGCATGACAATGATCCCAAACACACAGCCAGGGTAAAAAAGAAGTGACTTTGTGAGAAGCATTTCAAGGTCCTGGAGTGGCCTAGCCAGTCTCCAGATCTGAACCCCATAGAAAATCTGTGGAGGGAGTTGATAGTCCGTGTTGCCCAACGACAGCCCCAAAACATCAGTGCTCTAGAGATCATTTGCATGGAGGAATGGGCCAAAATACCAGCAAGTGTGTGAAAAGCTTGTGAAGTTACAGAAAACATTGGCTCTCCGTTATTGCCAACAAATGGTACTTAACAAAGTATTGAGATTATTTTTTGGTATTGACCAAATATTTATTTTCACCATGATTTGCAAATAAATTCTTTAAAAATCAAACAATGTGATTTTCTGTATTTATTTCGACATTATGTCTCTCATGGTTGAGGTTTAGGCATGTTGACAATTACAGGACTCTCAAATCTATTCAAGTAGGATAACTTGCACAATAGGTGGTTGACTAAATACTTATTCGCCCCACTGTATTTTCCTTATTCGTATAATGTTTTCTATATTGTTCCTTTAATATTTTCATATTTTATCAAAGAGTTAAAAAGACTGATAATTTCATAGCATAATTACGTTCATAAATCATTAGTTTAAAAGTATAGACAGAGATAAGTGGATTAAAAACATTGTTTTATTAGTGTGTTGGGTACTTGGATGATTCCCCAATAGATGTTATGCCGATGGATGTTTGGCCGACGGACAGGTCGCCGAACGGACGTGTTGGATTTATTATGGGATGTTTATATATGTTTTGTAAGCATTTTTAATAAGTAATAAGGCTATAAATTAATTCATGATTTATGTTGGGACCACGAGGACACTTTTCCCCACAGCTCGAGGCCACTTCATTGTTTTCAGGACTATGAACCGTGTTTGGACTGGACTCTGGCAGATGGCGATAATCACATTATTGTTTACCTTATAATGAAAATATTATGCAATTCCTTTCACCGTTGTTTTGGCTCGGGTCAACTTGTATGCAATTCTTACACATTTGTTTTTTAACCTTCTAGAAATGTTTTCCGTTTGTTGCGACTAAATACGATGAAAATATACTACACGTCAGAAATGCTCAGGAACGAAGTGACATTATGAGTGTAGCTCCTTGCAAGTTGTAACCAGATATGTGAAAGATGTCTTCCAATTTTAATTAAATATTACTAATAATGATTTACTGGTATTAATCATTATTCCAACATTTGGTCCTTCGAGTAGCCGGGGTCAACACACCGATAAGGAATCCAGACGCTGTGGTTCAATATCTGGAGTGACCGTGCACGGCGAGAAATCCCTTTACCAGGCTGGATTATTTCTCAGCAGCGCCTGGATTCTGGTCGGTTGAAGACTATCCATCTTTGGCAGGCATCTATCGGCATTCTGGTGAGTCCGCGTGTGATTTCTGCATATTGTTGACGGGTTCCAAATATGCGAAGGGCATCACACGCGATGGCCTTATTTTGAGAAATAAGGCTCGTGTCCTGGGGATTAGCGATTTTTAAAACCCTGCGGATACTAGTCACTAGCAGGTAGACACGGGTGTGGTCTATAAAACGTGATGGTCGATGTTGTTTTGGTTGTGTGCGTAGTTGTTAAAGCCTAAGAAGAAACAGGAGGAAAAAGAAAAAAGGTACTACGATCTTACACACGAATCCACTCCAAAAATGGGTGGCTCAAACATTAAAGCGGCTATTGACGATGCTCCAAAGATGGGTCTGCCGTGTAAAGATTGGAAATTTGTTGAAAATCAGAGCGCTTTTAGAATTAGACATCTAAACTTATTGATAAAATAAATATGGTTTTGCTAGCTTAATATGCATAAAATATTGATACTACGGGATAATGTACGCACTAATGCATAGAGGTAATATATATGTATAATATATGAATGGAGATACAAGCGACACGGCTTGTTCCACAGATACTAATTATTGTTTTTGATGACGAGGCGGGGAAAGGCAAAACGTGCTGTTTTGTAAATAATAGCGGTCCTCGGCTGGTTGATAGGAGCGAGGCGATGGGCTGTTTTGTTCTAAAAACAAGACAGGCCTGCTCAAAATGATTTGAATGAGGATTTTGAACATGAGGATGTTGAGCTAAAATTAATGGAAACACTGGCATTTGATTTGGTTAAAACAGAGATCACATTTTTTGTGAATGGAATTCAATTGGAATTTTTGTGTGATGCTGAAACTTTTAAAACGGCAATTAAAATGAGTATTTCCAACTGCTAGACGTACTTTGTTAATAGTACCTAAATGTACTGTCAATTTAATGGAATGAAATGGCTTATTGCGGCTTATCCTGGTTTTATCCCGTCCGCTAGCGGGAATATTTTGGTTAACAGTCGAAAAGAAATACAAAACGGCCAATTAAATGTTTAGCGGGGTTGCCAAACCTGCGTTTTTGTCATACTCTAAACTGGCCAAATAATGCGTCGGGTCGGCTGCGGGGGAGCGCGGCTGTCTTTGCTGCTGATTTGAACGCGGAAAAAACATGTGGACCGCGGGGCGGTGGAATTGACGGTGTTAGGCATTCAGTATGCGCGCGGACCGCACGAGCGACTAAATTTTTTTGGACCACTTCCGTGAAGACATTACAATAATTGGCCTTGGGGGTGCTGAAGCAAACTTGAGGGCAGAAATGGGTTTTGCTATGATATAGTTATGCTTGCAGCATATTGTGATTATGGGGTATTGGCAAAATATTGTGATATAGTTGGATATCGGGAGAGGAATTAATTTAGTCTTCTCTAAAAAGCGTTGTAATTGTGCACAGGAGGCGAAGCATTGTGCGCAAAAAGAAAAAGAGATCACTTAGGAATGTCAACTGAGATAAGAATGCTGCTTCGCAGCATTCGTTAAGGTCACGGTTAGCAGCTAAGAGCGCGCTTCCGATAAACATTTCATAATAAAAGAAGCAGGGTTTCCGCAATGACTTTCGCATTTATTTTTGGGATTTAATCAGGAATGTCTTTCGAAGTGATAGGAAATCTGTTTAGCAAAGATTAATTTGGTTAAAGCTTTGGAATTGGGAATAGAGCAAGATAGCCATTTTTGACCAATTTGTGAAGTTCAAAGGGCTCTTAATTAAAGAGAGCTAGTTTTGGAGGATAAAACAATATTAATACTGTTTTTGAATGGTTGGATTGTTCAAAATACTTTGATACAGGAGATTGGCTGGTTGAAGAAAAAAAGGGATTGGAAAATTTTCAATATTATGGCATAATGGTGACAATTTGTGGGTCCCTTATAAAACATAGAAAATTTTAATTAGGGAATACCTAGTAAAAGGTTTATTTCTCTAATTTAATTATTGTAGATTTTTATTGTGGTAACAGAGAGCCATAAGAAATAGCTCTTATCTTATTAGGTATTGAGGGTTATTTGGTTGTTAATGATATCAGACAGCGAATTAACAATGCAGAAATGGCATGGGAAAATTCATGGCATTCGTCCAAATTATTAGGTAAATTGAACCTGGCTGGGGTAGATAAGATAATTGATTTAGGATAGGCATAGTTTCCCTAGAAGAAACATGGAGCGTTTTTAAGTGCACAAAAGACATTCCCTGTTTGTCCTGAAGGGGGAAATATGCTTTGGTATAGGTCATATTGATGACTATTAGGATTAGCATTCATCAATTGATACAACCAAATGGCGTTGCTGTCTATTGCTTTAGGGGCATACAAATTAAGAACTTTAGCCAAAACTTACTGCATTGCAATTATGGGGTTAATACACCTAAATGTTACAGTGATAACGATTGGCAATAACAAGCTTAGATAAAGGGAAATATCTACAACAAATTCTGGTGGGGCATTTCATGGTGTGAAACAAGTGATGAAATAATGCCTATGTTTCAAGAATAACATCTCCAAATTATAAAATATCAACCTTTGAGTAATGCTTTAAGTCAGGGGTCTCAAACTCAATTTACCTGGGGGCCGCTAGAGGCAGAGTCTGGGTGAGACTGGGCCGCATCAGGATTTCCACAAGAAAAGCGCTGATAAAACATTCCAACGTTATCAAATATCTTTATATTTTAACAAAAAATAATGAAATAAACCTCAGTGAAGTAGAGCACATCCCCATATTCTGACTCCATTTCCTCTAAAAAAGCAGGGAACCTTCTGTGCTTTAAGCCCCTGGATCTGATTTGGTTGATGCATTTCACAACGACAGACATCACATTGTCAAACTTCAGGCATCTGCTGCAAAGGGCCTGCTGATGGATAATGTAGTGCAGAGCTATGGCCTCCTCCACAACCTCCTCTTCCAGTTTTTTTTGAACAAGTGCTACCAGTCCATTCTTCCTCCCTGTCATTGATGGGGCTCCATCGGTTGTTATTCCAACAAAGCTCTTCCATGGCAAACCGGCATTCTCAATGGCATCATACAGCTGGTGAAATATTTCCTTAGCGGTGGTCGCCATGCATTGGAATTACTGTGAGCAACTCCTCCATCACTTCAAAATTGTCATCAACACCACGGACATATATTGCGAGCTGGGCAGTGTCTGTGATGTCTGGTCTCATCAAGAGCCACTGAATATACACAGAAACATTGTGCTTTCTCACACAGTTGATCATAAATATCACTTGATAGGTCAGAAATGTGCTCTGCCACGGTGTTGGCAGAAAGGCTGATGTGGTTGAACTGACTTCTTTTCTGGACAGACAAAATGTGCACCCTGTAATATGCACTTTTTGATAAATTCACCTTCTGTGAATGGCTTTCCTGCTTTAGCAATCAACTCACAAACGGCGTAGCTAGCTTCAACTGCTGCATTACTGTCTTTGGTAGCCTTCTTGAAGAAATCCTGTTGCCTCAGAAGACGTGTTTTAAGACTGGCAACCTGGTTGGCTCTCATCTCCCTGGTATTTTTCGTACTCCTCAGCATGTCTTGTAGTATAATGACGTTTCAAGTTGCATTCCTTGTGCACCGCAACTTTTTCAGTGCAAATGAGACACGTCGGGGTGCCCCTGTGCTCAACAAAGAAATATTGCACTCCAACTTTTCTTGAAACTGTCTGTGCTCATCACCGACCTTTCTCTTCACGGCAGGCTTTGAAAGAGACATCTCTGGGGCTCTGTAATATGTGTTTCCACTTGGAATGAGTCTCGGGTTGAACTTTCACTTTCAGTCGCGCGGGTCTGGGGCGCATGTGCACTTTCGCTCTCCGATTGTATTGGATTACGGCAGTTGTCCGAATTTCTCAAGTGTCATGTTAACGCACTTACTGTTAAGTTTCAGTTTTACTCGCGGAGATGGCTACAGACACAGACTCAGGCTGGATCACGGATCATAGCGCCTCATTAAGTTCTATGCTGAGAGCAGCGGAGGACTGTGCGCGCCGAGCGGAGTGATCGGCTTCACGGCTTCTCCTCCGCCCAGCTGATTGGAGGAATGAATGAATGAGTGAGTGAGCGAGGCACTGGACAGCCCGGCCGATGTCCCGCCCTCCAGAGCCGTATACCTCACCGTGATTGGTTCATTCAGCTCCGAACACAAGTGTCATTCATATCAATCTTGCGGGCCGCACGAACATTAATCTTTCATATTAAGATGGGGGCCGCAAATTATCGTCGCGGGGGCCGCAGTTGGCCCGCGGGCCGCGAGTTTGAGACCCCTGCTTTAAGTAGATGGGTTGTCTAGAATGGGCAAAATTCGATAGCCTTGAAAGGGGTGTAACTTAATGCAGAACATGGAGGTAAAGTTTTTACAAACGGTTAAAAAACTTAAAGGGTGTGTGTGTGTGTTTCAATGTGTCACAACCTTTCCATTATTGCATTATTGGCGAATAGATAGTTAATCACAGCCACTCGCATGGCAGTCCACGTGCTGACTGACGGGTAAGGAGCGGTGGCAATTGAACAAATGTCTATTTTTAGATATGTGGCACGCAAATTTAATACATTAATTACCTAGTTTCTTCAGGCATCAACCTTGCGGTTCGAGGATCTACTAATGTGGGGTGGATCCAGACCTTCCGGAGTGTGGAGTATTCCTGGTGTCCTCAAGAATTCATAGGTTTTCTCCGGTTACTCCAGTTTTACTCCAACAAACCAAAATTATGGATGATTGGGGGAGCACTCTAAATTCCTTGATTATGAGTGCGAGCGTGGATGAGTGTCTGTCTTTTGTGTTTTAATTGGCTAGCCACCAAGATATATCAATATTCTAATATGAAGGTGGAAGATTTCTGAAATCGCTGATAAGCCTTTTGAGGACGGCGGTGGCAGAGTAGGACAGAAAAAAAGAAGGGAAAATAATTTCGCCAAATGAATATTTTTGATTTCTGCAATGGGAAATTTGGGAACCTGGGGGACTAAACAAAAACAAAAGACTTATCTAGGAGGGCTGCCATTTTGAGTCATGGGAAATTTCATGCCTCAAAAAGGGGGAGATTATGGATTCAATCTATATGCAGATATACGGCCAAAATACGTATGGATTTTATAGAGAATATGTGTGGTACATAACAGTCCTAAAACAGAGATTGGGGAAACCTTGTTGCAGAAACTGGTCAAGATTGGCAAGCTTGGATGACACACACGTGAAAAGACCATCAGGCCTTTGATAAAATTAACCCATACGGTGGGAGCATTACAAATCATTATTCAGACTGACAAATTAACTTGTGGATCCTTGTCTGACGTTTTTCCTAAGTCCATGGGCAGGAGGAGAAGACCCTTTTTACAAATTTTACATTTGTGTCTCAACAACAATGACCATGTCTATGGAGACGGTAGGAAAATCTTCAGAGATGGAAACACCCGGATCCGCCATAGTAAAATTAAAATCTTAGATGACCAGAGATGATGAATTCGGCCGCAACAGGGATTTCCCAATTAAGAAATAATTGGTTATTGTTGATGGAAAATGCAACTATTACTATAAATCAAACTTGCATAACATGTATGGGGCCCCGACCTCTCTTAAAAGTAGTACCCACGCAAATTACCCATGATTGTGTGAAGGAAAAGATGTAAGCCAAAGTGTGAGAAATGAAATAATGAATACCCTGTTCCAAGAGCAGCAAAGGACAAAGCAAACTTTTCAACACATGTTGTGTTTGATCATTTTACCTGCTTAAACCTTACAGGGCATGGTCTGAAGCTGGAGGCGATAAATGAGACGTGTTGTGCCCACGTCCTAAAACCGACTACACCCTTATACCACGTTCTGACCTATGATGGTGGTGGGGTGGAAATAAATTATACGACTCCTGCTGAAACTCGGCAGGACTTTGTGCCTTGGGGTCACTGCTTTTACCAGTGTCTATTTTTCCATCTATAGTGGAGGAGATACAATTGGCTGAAATCCAGTATGATGGTGGGTCCCTCCCGACGGCGTCGATTGGTATGGAGAGAGGGAGATCCAACATACATTGATGCGATTGGCATCCCCCTGGGCGTACCAGATGAGTATACGTTGGCTAATCAGGTTGCAGCAGGTTGGGAGTCTATTTTTCTTTTAAGTACCCCAAAACAAAATTGTGATAAATTACCTGCATTACAATGTCCAAAACCTTGGAAATTATACTGAACAGTGATTTGTGGCGATAAAGGAACAACTGGCAGCCACTAGTCTGATTGTGTTCCAGGATCGTGCAGAGGTTGAAATGCTTCTTGAAGGAGCAGGGGGCGTATACAATATTTGAAAATGTTGCACTCAACAACACGTCCCCCACTGGGTCCCACACCAGAGCCAACGATGGCCTGCAGACCCTAAACCGCAATATGAAAAAGCATCCTGGAGTAGAATTATCCGCCTGACAGATTGGTGGGATAAGGCCTTCGTACATACAAAGATTTGGCCCAATCTGTTGCATTTTTTGTAGCCATTTTTGCTACGATTTTGACATTATGTGGGTGTTGTGTTATTCCCTGCTTAAGATCCTTGATAGGCCGACTTATAAGCAATGCGATTGCCCCTACGAATTCTAAAATGCATGAATTATATCCTCTGCTGATGAAACGTACTGAGGGGAGCAGTGAATTCCAGGAGCATGGTAATTCCGAGAATGAATTGGGCGAAAATTGATTTTGTTTTTTGTTTTTCAGACCAGCCGAACGAGTAGGGCCTAAGCGGGTAAAATTAAAGCAGCCAACGGAGATATCCCTCTCTTCTTGGATTTGCCATAAAATGAATAACAAACATAATAAAAAGGGGGAAATGTTGGATTTATTATGGGATGTTTTTATATGTTTTGTAAGCATTTTAATAAGTAATAAGACTATGAATTAATTCATGATTTATGTTGGGACCACGAGGACACTTTCCTCCGCAGCTCGAGGCCACTTCATTGTTTTCAAGACTATGAACCGTGTTTGGACTGGACTCTGGCAGATGGAAGATAATCATATTATTGTTTACCTTATAATGAAAATATTATGCAATTCCTTACACTGTTGTTTTGGCTCCGGTCAACTTGTATGCAATTCTTACACAGTTGTTTTTTTAACCTTCTAGAAATGTTTTCCGTTTGTCGCGACTAAATACAAAGAACAGGATACTGCCCGTCAGAAAGCTTGTGAACGAAGCAGCGTTACGAGTATCCTCCTTGCAAGTTGTAACAAGATATATTGAAAGATGTCTTCCAATTTTAATTAAATATTACTAATAATGATTTACTGGTATTAATCATTATTCCAACAGGACGTTTCGCCGAAACGGGATTTGTGCGCTCGCCACGCCCCCGGATCGTGTGTGTACATGTTTTTCAACCTCGGCCCGCGGGCCATATACGGCCCGTTACAGATAACATTCATTTAGGAATAACAAGGGCATGTACTGCCCCCGCTGGACAGATTTCTAAATACAAGTACGTACCACACTACAATGTGCTGCCATTTTTTATTTATTTTTTTTATTTTAACCTTGCGTTTAAAGTAGTAGTCACTTGGAGATCACGCAGAACAGTACGTGACAGAAAAAATAGAGAAAATAAAGTGGTAGTAACAGTAAGTACTACTGTAATGAAATTGTAAATCCAGAAATCCTACTCCAGAAAATTTACACCAGCATAGAAAACGTTGAGATTAATCTTTGAATTAAGGTTCTCAGCAAATCATTTTGAATATATATTTCCTAAAATATGGCAAAAGGCTACTACTTTAAACGCAAGGATAAAATAAAAAATATAAAACATTGGCAGCACGTACGTACTTGTATTTAGAAATATGTCCAGCGGGGGGCAGTACATTTTAAGATGAAGATTTAAAGTGGAAGTAGAAAGCGGTCTTGATGTTCTTGTTGTCTTTTGTTCTCTAACATCATAAATTTCATCCAACGTATATTAATTGTAATTTCTTGTAAACTGTGTGAGTGAAAAAAAATAAAGTGTTTAATTTATTATTTTATTAAACAAATAAAAGTGGGGATGTTTCGATTGGATGTTTACACCGGACATCCAGGTTGGCTAGGTGAGCCAAGGGGAAGGCGACAGCGACGCGGTCCATGTTTTGCTATCCCCTTATGGAATGTTAGAGAAAAGACCTTGCTGGGAATACCATGCACTAATAATTCTGTTGAAGGTTGGCACCGCAAATTTCAATGTAGAGTGTCCAAATTTATCTCGTCTGATAAGCAAACTCAAATTAGAGCAAAGTGATTGGGAAATATGAATACAACAGGCTTTTGGCGGTATTATGCCCAGAAAGACCAAAAAGTCATACGCAGCTGTTAATGAACTATTAAAAAAGCAAAGCAGTGGGTGAACACTAAGCTTGTCTCCAAGAATGGCATCGAATAATTCATAAAAGGGGCAGTTGTTAGTTTAGGTTAGGTTAGGTCAGGCGGCAGCCGGTGGCAGTAGCTCTGTCCACTCTTATTTGTTTTGTTGTTTCTTACAGCCTTACTATCTTTTTTTTATTACATTTTAATATTTCTTAATACATTCCTTTCTTCTTTCAAGATGGCGGCGCGCACTGACGCAGCGGCTCTAAGCAGCTCTCCAGTTCGGTGTCGTTCGTTATCTTACAGTCGCCAGGATTTACTCACTATCCGAAGGATATGCGATACATCCGCTTTCTTAACACACTCTCCGGGATCTCCGTGGCTAGCCAGCCCACCAAAAGCACGTCGAAGGCGGCGAAGGGACAGGAAACAGAAGCGTGGATGCCGGGCGGGCCTGGCTGCTAAGCTGAAACAACAACCACACCGCGCACCGCTTCCCAGTATCCTTTTGACCAACGCCCGATCCATCACCCACAAAATGGATGAGTTGGAACTTCGTATTGCTACCAACAGCTTTGTTAGAAACTGTAATATTATCATCATCACAGAAACGTGGCTACACCCGCTTATCCCCGACGCCGCGGTATCGCTAGCTAGCCGAACGCTTTTTCGAAATGACCGTTCGAAAGTATTAACAGGCAAAAGCAAGGGAGGAGGACTGTGCATGTATATACATAATGAATGGTGTTGTGACAGTAAAATTATTGACACTCACTGTTCCCCGGATTTAGAGTTATTAGCAATACGATGTAGGCCCTATTATCTACCAAGAGAGCTAAACGTCGTCATAGCAACGGCTATCTATATACCTCCGAATGCTAACGTTAACACGGCACTTCACCTCCTGCTAACGGCTATAAACAAACAACAGCTTGACCACCCCGATGGCGTTTTTCTTGTCGCTGGTGATTTCAACAAGGCGTGTTTAAAGACTGTTTTACCTAAGTTTATTCAGTACGTAAATTGTAATACTAGAGGAGACAAAACTCTTGACCATGTCTATTCTAACATCAAACATGCTTATAAAGCCACTTCCCTCCCTCACCTAGCTGGATCAGATCACCTCTGCCTATCTCTCACCCCCGCTTACACTCCACTCCGGAGGCAAACAACGCCACAAATAAAGATAATAAAAACTTGGCCCGACAACGCACTCTCTCAGCTGCAGGACTGTTTTTCCCGCACCAACTGGGAACTTTTTGTACACGACAACCTCCCGGACTACACGGACTCTGTACTTTCTTACATAAAAAACTGCATTGACAACGTCACTACAGATAAACGAATACGGGTTTTTTCCTAACCAAAAACCCTGGATGACCAATGAGACACAGGCACTCATCAAAGGCCGTAACTCCGCCTTTAGATCAGGGGACAAGATAAAATATAGCGCTGCCAGAGCTGAGCTGAAAAGAGGCATTAAAAAGGCCAAGGCAGCATATACCAAAAAAATTGAGGAGCACTTCACAGGAAATAACCCAAAGAAGATGTGGCAAGGAATACGACATATTACCAACTACAAGAACAATAATATGTCTGTTAATGCAGATGCCTCACTAGCGGAGAAATTGAACCGGTTCTTTGCCCGCTTTGAGACTGACAAATCAGACCCAGTCTCAACACCCCCACCACCACCCGGCAGCAATACACTGACGTTCCGGGAACAGGAAGTGAGACTGGTAATGCGGTCCGTGAACACCAGGAAGGCTGCTGGCCCAGACGGAGTACCTGGGAAGGTGCTCAAAGCCTGTGCTGACCAGCTGGCTGGAGTCTTCACAAATATTTTCAATTGTTCCCTGCAACTAGCCATCATTCCATCTTGTCTGAAATCTGCCACCATCATCCCTGTCCCCAAAAAGCCAACCATTGGCGGCATGAATGATTATAGGCCTGTTGCCCTCACGCCTGTGATCATGAAGTGCTTTGAAAAGTTGGTAGCCCGCCATATCAGGAATACAATCTCTCCCTCAATTGACCCTCACCAGTTTGCTTATAGAGCAAACAGGTCCACTGATGATGCTATTGCCATTGCTCTTCATACAGCACTGAGCCACCTGGAACACCCTGGGAACTACGTTAGGATGCTCTTCATTGACTACAGCTCAGCCTTCAATACCATAAAACCGGACATTCTGACTGACAAACTCTCCCACCTTGGACTATCCTCTTCAATCTGCTGCTGGATAAAGGACTTCTTGACCAACCGACCACAGACTGTTAGACTTGGTCCCCACCTCTCTTCCTCCATTACACTTAGCACTGGCTCCCCTCAAGGCTGTGTACTGAGTCCTCTTCTGTACTCCCTGTACACCCACGACTGTACACCCACCCACCAGTCTAACACCATCATCAAATTCGCTGACGACACCACTGTGGTCGGACTCATCTCAGGAGGGGATGAGTCGGCTTACAGAGATGAGGTCAACAATTTGTCTTCGTGGGGCTCGGTGAACAATCTCACACTGAACACCACGAAAACTAAAGAAATCATCCTGGACTTTCGCAAACACGGCACAGATCTGGCCCCACTCCTCATAAATGGAGTATGTGTAGACAGGGTCCAGTCCTTTAAATTCCTGGGGGTCCACGTCACGGACAAGCTCTCATGGTCTACAAACACCACGGCAGTGGTGAAGAAGGCTCAGACACGACTCCATTTCCTCAGGGTACTTAGGAAGAACAACTTGGGCACCAATCTTCTGAGAACCTTCTATAGAACCACTGTAGAGAGCATCCTGGCGTACGGCATCACAGTGTGGTACGCTGGAAGCACGGCGGCAGACAAAAAGACCATGCAGAAAGTGATTAACACTGCCCAGAGGATTGTCGGCTGCTCTCTGCCCTCACTTGAAGACATTGCCAGCCCTCGTTACCTCAGCAGAGCCAAGAACATCATAGGGGACCCTTACCACCCTGGTCACAATCTGTTCCAGCTGCTGCCCTCTGGCAGACGCTATAGGTCCCACAAAGCACGGACAAATAGACTTAAGGACAGTTTTTTCCCCACATCCATCAGGAATCTAAACTCGCGCTAACATAACACACATTCCCCCTCTGCGGTATATGAACAGATGTTTGGTTGGTGATCTGCCTCCTACTAGCTGACTGAGGAAAGGTAAGTGGAAGACAGTGAAAGGTAAGCGCGAGGTAAGCGACCTGTATCCTCAACAGCGGAATGACAAATTACAAGTCCGTAACATACACTTATTAGGTCTTTTGCCGATTAAACGTAGCTTATGGAGAAGCACCATCAATTTCGTCACACGCAGTTTCTGCGTGTGATGACAAGTAGGCTTTTTGTGTCGTGATAATGACGACAGGGCCTATGTCCGATTATTATTATTATTTTCATTTTACTTTGTAATTTATACTTTTTACTTTAATGTTTTTACAACTTTCTTTGTTCTATTAGCTTGGTTTCTTTCTGCTTGTTCATGGGATGAGCTGTGAACAATACGCAGCAGAAAGAGCAACACCTCGATGCCACTGGAAATCCGGAGCTGGACAAAAGTGCCGGGAGGAGAAGCGACGCTTCAGACCAGACCAATCATTTCATCTATTATTATGGGGAAAATGAGATCCCTGCCCGATAAAATGGAAGAACTGTTGGCCCTTATCAGGGCGGAAAGGGAGTATCAAGAGTGTTGTACTGTTACTGTTGATTCTTCAGCTCCAGACTACTGAGGGACTGTGCGGATAAGCTTGGAAGAGTGGCTGCATATTTTCAACCTCGGTCCTTACCCCACTTTTGCCATTGCTGTGTTTAATTATACACAAGCGATGGCATGTGTATGGCGTTCTGATGGTCCCATTGGTGCAATGGTGATGGTACCGTGGCGCCACCGTGAGCATTATTTTGCATGAGGTTATGGTGGGTGGGTGTTGCTGAATAAAGGTGGGCAACAATTGAGTCTTTCTTGCTTGCTTACATCGGAAAATGAATTCTGCCATAAATTTTCACAAGTGTTACATTGGTGTCAGAAGTATAATCCAGGATGGCAATCATGATTTGCTATATTGAATAATACATAACATTCTTACAGACCTTCCTATTGGATACCATGACTATGCTGATGATGCCATTGGCAAGCTACTTAAGCATCACCAAGATAAAATTAGTCATTGGCCCCCTATCCAGTAGACTAAGCTTTATGCACATCACATCTTGTCTGACAGTGTGGGTGGGTCAAGTCACTGAGCGCACTGCCTTGAACTAGAAGCCTGTGAGGATGCTAAAACACCGAAGTGGCTTGCCAAACTGCTGCTGCTCCGCACACCTGGTACAGGCTGCAGAGGTGAAAGATTGGCCAGTGCCAGGGAAGAGCTTTTTGTGCTCGCCATCCTACTACCAACAATTTATCTGAGACCTTGCCCCCATTAAACCAGCTGCACGAGCGGTACTCGGATGATTCGCCGAAAGACGTTTTGCCGATGGACAGGTCGCCGAATGGACGTTCATTCGGCTGAACAGCCGTTCGGCCGATTGAAAATTTGGCCGAACGGACGTTTCGCCGAAACGGGATTTGCGCGCTCGCCCCACCCCCGGATCGTGTGTGTACATGTTTTTCAACCTCGGCCCGTGGGCCATATACGTCCCGTTACAGATAACATTCATTTAGGAATAACAAGGGCATGTACTGCCCCCCGCTGGACATACTTCTAAATACAAGTACATACTACACTACAATGTGCTGCCAATGTTTTATTTTTTTTATTTTATCCTTGCGTTTAAAGTAGTAGCAACACAAAGCACACCTTTTAATCAGGCCAAGTTTGAGGCAAAGGGGGGAATTTTTCTGTGGGTGCACTGGTTTAGGTTTACACCCATAAAGTTGACTTTTCTTGGACGGCATTGTTGGGCGACCAATGAAGCAAGTAGCAGTATGTGGGATATGCGAATGACAGTTGAATTTTTTTTTTAATATATATTTTATCGATTTTCTTTGCTGGTTGGGTCAAGTGAGAATGCGCGTGCGCATATCATGCCCTGTCCACCATGGCTAAATGCTATCCTTATTAATGATTTCAATTCCCCTTATTAAGCGATAAAAACAGTACAAATGCAACGTGGCACATATTTTCACACACACACACACAGGGCACACGTAAAAGTCTAAAATTTATTACAGAATACACGGCTTTATGACACAACGTCTTAAAGGAGAATACACGTGTGCATATCATGCCCTGTCCAACTCGGCTAAATGATCCACTTATAAATGATTGGAATTCCCCTTAATAAGCGATAAAAACCTTACAAATGTAATGCGGCACATACACGCGCACGCACACACACACACACGCACACACAGATAGAGCATACCTAAAAGTCTAAAATGTAATACAAAGTGGACGGCTTTCTGACATCATCGGTCATAGGGAAATGCGCGTGCAATATCATGCTTCAACACGGTAGATTTTGTATGCTTGTTATTTTAAGACATTATTAAATTATTTTCTTATAATTTCATCTCATTTTTGTATCTTTCTCACGTCTTCCGTACTAAAATTGGGATACTTTGACACATTTTAAAGTGTTTAGTTGGTAGTTGTGTGAGGACCGTGAAATGAATTAGAGAATTTACATGTAAAGTACTGCTCAAGTGACGAAAATTTTCAAGTTACAAAAAATGTTCTGGAACCAATTTATTTCGTAAATAAAGGTACGACTGTACAGTTCTCAGAAATTGCTCACTTTCTTTTCTTTTAGGAGGACACATTTGCCAACACTCATTCATTCATTTTCTGTACATCCTCGTAAGGATTGTGGGGGCTGCTGGAGCACACAGAGACGGGCAACCATCTGCACTCACAATCATACCGCCACCAGTGGGAATCAAGCCCTTGCCTGCCCAAACCGAAGTCAGGCGAGTGAACCCCAACAACATCAGGCGGCTTTTGCTAACGCAGTTTTGGTTTTAATTAAACTTGTATATCTTTCAAGGAATTCCAGGTTATTTTACTTATAGATATTTTTAATATTGTTGCAATTATTCACTTATTCTGCATTACACTTGCCTTGTGTATGTGGATTCGTATGTGTATTCCTTCTTTTTCTGTAGAGCTTCAAGGGTCTTGAAGCGTATCCCAGCTAATTATGGGTAGCAGGCGGGCAACACCCAAAATAGGTTGCCATACAATCTCAGGAACAACCATTCAAGCCCAAACTCATACTTGTGGAGATTTTGAGTGTTCAACCACCTATCATGCATGTTTTCGGGATGTCGGAGGAAACCGGAGTACTCAGAGAGACCCCACACAAACTCGAGGTCAGAACCCACAGATCGAACTCTCAAGCAGAAATGTTAGGCAATTGTGCTAGTCACTCTGGTACCGGGCCAGCTGCATGCACATGCACACTCTCTTGGATAGTTACAGAAGCACACACACCCACAAGGAAACACACATCAAAACTGCAGATGTAGGTAGTTTAGTCCATACTTATAACAACAGGACAGACATTAATTTTTGCCACCTATATAAAGTGTATTTGTTCTGCATGTTTGTGTGTGCACTCGCTCGTGCGCTGTGTTATCGGCAATTTGTGAAATGAGGTCAATCTTCTGTGTCAAGCTTTGTTCCAACCGATCCAGCACAGACACTTTGACCAATTAGATTTCTGTAGAAAACAAGAAGCACCTGACTGCAATCCACTGATTGCACTTGCAAAACACCAGATTGGTGAAAAGGTGTCCTTTTTATGGATTGGAATAGTTTGCCCACCCCTGAGCTAAAACATGTTTCGATTGCTGTTGTATAGTCACAGGATTATTGCCATCATTTTAACCCTCTCTGGCCATGGTAATAATATGGCAACTTCCTATTTGATGGTATGTTCATAATGTTCGAAACTTTCATCAATTTCAATAATAATTATTCAACCAAACAAAAAAATGGAATGAGTTGATTAAATGTTCTGTCATTATTTTCTACCCATCCACTTTTCCTATACAGCCAATCAAATACACTCGTGTCTCTCTCTATTTGTAGCCTGTTACAGCGATTGCAATCACCCCCCATACCCTCTGTTCACTTCACACATGATGTGGCCCACCTTTTTATCCATCTGTCGTAAGAGTTCTGTGTAACTGTGTCTCTGCACATTGTGAGCTTTCATCCAAAAGCTGAAGCAGTGTTGATCAACCGGCCAAGCTAATGGCATATGGCCATGTCCTAGGGTGTTCTGGCATGTTGGAATGCAGAATATCAAACTTAATTTAGAGGATTGTCTTCACACTCCTCTAGGGAAGTGTAGGAACAAAATGGAAATTACAGTATTGTATTAGTACCGTAGACTAAAGAAGAACACATGGGTTTTGAAATAAAAATATTAATGGGATGATAAAACATCTTAAAGGTGCTGTAAAGTAATTTTGATGATTTTGATTTAAAGACATGAAATCTGTTAGAAAATAAGTTCTGAAAACATGGACACAATCTAAGAACAAGTGAGTGCTGAATATCTAAGTTACAGGCAAGTCTCTTTTGTCTGATTTTTGCCAGTTTCTGTTTTGGGCGTGTTTTAAAGACCAACTGTTGTTTTAAGGAGACCAATCCTAGTCTCATCACTGTTTTCTGGCCCTCCCCATCAGCATATAAATCATTTGATTTTCCATTTTAGCAAGGACCAAGACCACAATGACTTTAATATCCACATTTCCAGGACCCTACAATGCACAAAACACATGATGACATTATTTTATCTACCAAAAAATGATAGTATAAACAAACAAACAAACCAAAAATAACTTCATTAAGATCCACACAAATGGAGACGCGGCCGGTGGTGTGAGTGCTTAGTGCATCGGCCTCACGGCTCTGGAGTCCTGGGTTCAAATCCAGGTCACGTCCACCTGTGTGGAGTTTGCATGTTCTCCCCGGCGGGCCTGTGTGGATTTCCTCCAGGTACTCCGGTTTCCTCCCACATTCCAAAAACATGCATGGTAGGCTGTTTGGACACTCTAAAACTGCCCCTAGGTATGGGTGTGAGTGTGGATGTTTGTCCGTCTCCTTTTGCCCAGCAATTGGCTGGCCACCAATTCAGGGTGTCCCCTGCCTCTGGCCCGGAGACAGCTGGGATTGGCTCCAGCATCCCCCACGACCCTAATGAGGATAAAGTAGTTCAGAAAATGAAATGAGATGAGACAAATGGAGACCTGTTTTATGGCACCCTCCCGCACTTACTGGAATAGTCAGTATACTTTATCTGCAAAAGTGATTTGCATAGCCCTCTACGAACCCCCAAAATTCAACAACATAGTGTCAGAATTCAGTTAAAGACACATGTTAGTAACTGCAAACCTCTGAATGTGAAAAGGTTTTTATTTTTCCCCTTCTCCATGATTTGGCGATGAGTGACGGGGCACACAGTCCTCCCTCTACTTTTGTGGACAATGTAGACCAGACATCGCCGCGATAATCTAAAAACACCAAAGTCGGATCACCCCTATTACTATATCAATATCAAACTAACATGGTATCTGATATATCTGAAAATACAACTTCAGGAACAGGTTAAGAAAGAGTGAGATCAATTTAATAAGAAATAGGTTTAGTACCGTACTGCAGTATGGGGAGAGAGCTCTAACAGCTGTGAACACGCTCACAGTCTGTTCTCCTTGCAACTCTTTCTCTGAATGAACAGTGGGTCAGTCTTTATTTAGGAAAACAGGGTAAAGTTTCTATGACAGCGATGTAGGACAGAGTTTATGCAAACAAACTTTGGGGTAATATGGTTAGACATTTGCAGGTTTTAAGTTTGTGCAAATATGTTATTTTTATAGCTCACACAAACTGCCGCAGCCTATCTTACATTGTGCGATCCGCACAAACAATTGCAAACCGAGTTTGCCACATCGCACAATACAAGCAAACAATTGCAAAACGAGTTTTCCACATCGCAGAATACAAGCAAACAAATGCAAGCCCAGTAGTTAGTCTATCTTACATTCCACGATCTTAACAAACAATTGTCAAGCCAGTTTGGCCTGGCTATCTTACATTTTACGATCTTGACAAAGGATTATTAAGCCACTTGGCCAGTCTATCCCACAGTATCACATCATGATTTTGCGTTTTTACAATATAAAAAAGTAAGTGTATATATTAAATGTTACAATAATATGCATATGTAAATACTGTAATGTGTGATTATATTTAAATATAATTCATAAATAAGAAATGTGTAAATACTTTAAGTATAAAGGTAACAATGACAATATCTCTTCTCCGCTTAATTTGAAGGCCAAAAAAGATGATGACCCGTAGAGTATGATGGAGGTTAAGTAATATAATGAAAATGAAAATCTTGAAATGGCGGCGCCCAAGGGTGCAGCGGCTCAATGCTCTCCAGTTTTTTTTTCTCAATCTTATCGTTATTTACTAACATTTGTGCGATGGCAAACTTTTTCTACAGTTGCCAGGATTTAAATACTCTCGGGAGGAGATGTGGTATATCCATAACAACAGATTACCAATGGACCTACGATATCCCCGAGGACATCTCGAGACCACCGGGATCTCCGTGGATAGACAGCCCACTAAGAGTGCGACGGAGGCGGCGAAAGGAAAGAAAGCAAAAGTGTGGATGCCTGGCGGGCCTAGCTGCTAAGCTAAGGCAGCAACCACACCGAGCACTGCTTCCGAGTATCTTCTTGACCAACGCCAGATCCATCACCCACAAAAAGGACGATTTGGAACTCCAGCTACCAACAGCTTTGTCAGGAACTGCAACGTTATTTTCATCACGGAAACGTGACTACACCCGCAAATCCCCGCCGCCGCGGTATCGCTAGCTAGCCGGACGCTATACCGAAACGATCGTTCAAAAGAATTATCAGGGAAAAGCAAAGGAGGGGGACTTTGCATGTACATGCACAAGGAATGAGGCTGCGACAGTAGGATCATTAACACTCACTGCTCCCCGGATTTAGAGCTAATGGAAGTACGGTGCAGGCCCTTCTATCTACCTAGAGAACTAACGATTATCATTGTAATGGCGGTTTACATCCCACTGGATGCTAACGTTAGCACGGCAGTTAGCCTCCTGCTAGCGGCTATAAACAAACAGCAGCTTGACCACCGCGATTGAATCTTTATTGTCACTGGTGACTTTAACAAAGCATGTTAAAAGACTGTTCTGCCTAAGTTTATCCAGTACGTGAAGTGTCTAGACCAGGGGTCTCAAACTCGCGGCCCGCGGGCCAACTGCGGCCCTCGGGACAATAATTTGCGGCCCCCGTCTTAATATGAAAGATTAATGTTTGTGTGGCCCGCAAGATTGATATGAATGACACTTGTTGTGTTTGGAGCTGAATGAACCAATCACGGTGAGGTATACGGCTCTGGAGGGCGGGACATCGGCCGGGCTGTCCAGTGCCTCGCTCACTCACTCATTCATTCCTCCAATCAGCTGGGCGAAGGAGAAGCCTTGAAGCCGATCACTCCGCTCGGCGCGCACACTCCTCCGCTGCTCTCAGCATAGAACTGAATGAGGCGCTATGATCCATGATCCAGCCTGTGTCAGTGTAGCCATCTCCGCGAGTGAAACGGAGAGCGAAAGTGCGCATGCGCCACAAACCCGCGCGACTGAAAGTGAAAGATCAACCCGAGACTCATTCCAAGTGGAAAAACATATTACACTGTAATAATTACAGAGCCCCAGAGATGTCTCTTTCAAAGCCTGCCGTGAAGAGAAAGGTCGGTGATGAGCACAGACAGTTTCAAGAAGTGGGGAGTGCAATATTTCTTTGTTGAACACAGGGGCAGCCCGACGTGTCTCATTTGCACTGAAAAAGTTGCGGTGCACAAGGAATACAATTTGAAACGTCATTATACTACGAGACATGCTGAGGAGTACGAAAAATACCAGGGAGATGAGAGAGCCAACCAGGTTGCCAGTCTTAAAACATGTCTTCTGAGGCAACAGGATTTCTTCAAGAAGGCTAACAAAGACAGTAATGCAGCAGTCGAAGCTAGCTACGCCATTTGTGAGTTGATTGCTAAAGCAGGAAAGCCATTCACAGAAGGTGAATTTATCAAAAAGTGCATATTACAGGCTGCACATATTGTCTGTCCAGAAAAGAATAGTCTGTTCAACCACATCAGCCTTTCTGCCAACACCGTGGCAGAGCGCATTTCTCACCTGTCAAGTGACATTTATGATCAACTGTGTGAGAAAGCACAATGTTTCAGTGTATATTCAGTGGCTCTTGATGAGACCACAGACATCACAGACACTGCCCAGCTCGCAATATATGTCCGTGGTGTTGATGACAATTTTAAAGTAATGGAGGAGTTGCTCACAGTAATTCCAATGCATGGCCAGACCACCGCTAAGGAAATATTTCACCAGCTGTGTGATGCCATTAAGAATGCCGGTTTGCCATGGAAGAGCTTTGTTGGAATAACAACCGATGGAGCCCCATCAATGACAGGGAGGAAGAATGGACTGGTAGCACTTGTTCAAATAAACTGGAAGAGGAGGGTGTGGATGAGGCCATTGCTCTGCACTGCATTATCCATCAGCAGGCCCTTTGCAGCAGATGCCTGAAGTTTGACAATGTGATGTCTGTCGTTGTGAAATGCATCAACCAAATCAGATCCAGGGGCTTAAAGCACAGAAGGTTCCCTGCTTTTTTAGAGGAAATGGAGTCAGAATATGGGGATGTGCTCTACTTCACTGAGGTACGTTGGCTCAGCAGGGGAAACGTGTTGAAGAGATTTTTTGAGTTGAGAGCAGAAGTAAAAGACTTCATGGAGATAGACGGGGTTGCTGTTCCTGTGCTAAGTGATCCCAAATGGCTCATGGACTTGGCTTTTCTTGTTGATATCACACATGAGCTTAATGTACTGAACAAGAAGCTACAAGGCCAGGGGCAACTTGTCAGTGCTGCCTATGACAACGTGAGAGCATTCTGCACTAAACTTGTGTTATGGAAAGCCCAGCTCTCTCAGACAAACCTTTGCCATTTCCCAGCATGCAAGGCTCTCGTGGATGCAGGCACACCATTCAGTGGTGAGAAGTATGTTGAGGCCCTTTCGAAGCTACAGGAGGAATTTGATCACAGATTTGCAGACTTCAAGACACACAAAGCCACATTTCAAATTTTTGCGGACCCCTTCTCCTTTGATGTGCAAGATGCCCCTCCTGAGCTTCAAATGGAGCTCATTGACCTGCAGTGCAACTCTGCACTCAAAGCCAAGTTCAGGGAGGTGAGTGGAGAAGCAGACAAGCTTGGGCAATTTTTGAGAGAGTTGACCCCCAGCTTCCCTGAACTTTCCCAAATGTTCAAGCGGACCATGTGCCTTTTTGGGAGCACATACTTGTGTGAGAAGCTCTTCTCCACCTTGAACTTCAATAAGTCCAAGTACAGGTCCAGACTTACTGATGAGCATCTTCAAGCTCTACTGAGGGTCTCCACTGCTTCCTCCCTCAAGCCAAATGTGACTCAGCTATGTGAGAAGAAGCGCTGCCAGGTCTCTAGCAGCAAGGAGTAGGCAAGAGAAGCCGTGTTCAGAATATTTCATGTTCAATGTTCCATTCAAGTTCAGAAAGTTAAAGGTTAAAGAGCTGTTAATACAGACATTCGAAACGGAATGAAAATAATTCATTTTCTCTACTTAGGCAGCCAGTGTATATCTCTCATTATTATTATTTTATTTTTGTATTACTGATTGATTGTTTTTTTATTCATCTTTAAGTTAATTTATTTAATTCATATTTTTTTGTTAAAAAATAAAGATATTTGATAATGTTGGAATGTTTTATCAGCGCTTTTCTTGTGGAAATCCTGATGCGGCCCAGTCTCACCCAGACTCGGCCTCTAGCGGCCCCCAGGTAAATTGAGTTTGAGACCCCTGGTCTAGAGCTACGACGATGGCATCCTCAGTGGACTTATTTGCTCTATAGGCAAACTGGTGAGGGTCAAATGAGGGAGGGATTGTATCCCTGATATGGCGGGCGACCAACTTTTCAAAGCACTTCATGATCACAAGCGTAAGTGCAATAGGCCTATAATCATTCAGGCTGTCAATGGTTGTCTTTTTAGGGACCGGTATAATGGTGGCAGATGTCAGGCAGGATGGGATGATGGATTGTTGCAGGGAACAATTGACTCGTTAAAACACCAGTCAGCTGGTCGGCACAGGCTTTGAGTACCTTCCCAGGTACTCCGTCAGAGCCAGCAGCCTCTCTGGTGTTCACAGTCCGCAGTACCTGTCTCACTTCGTGTTCCTGAAGCTCCAGTGTACTGCTGCAGGGTGGTGGTGGATGTGTTGAGACTGGGTCTGATTTGTCAGTCTAAAAGCGGGCAAAGAAATGTTTCAGTTCCTCTGCTAGTGAGGTATCTGTGTTTACAGACAAATTATTGTCATTGTAATTGGTAATATGTCATATTGCCTGCCACATCTTTGGTTTTTTTTGCCTGCGAAGTGCTCCTCAATTTTCCTTGTATATTTTGTCTTGGCCTTTTTAATGCCTCTCTTCAGCTCTGCTCTGGCAGCGCTGTATTGTACTTTGTCCCCTGACCTGAAGGCGGTGTTACGGCATTTGATGAGTGCCTGTGTCTCACTGGTCTTCCAGGGTTTTTGGTTAGGAAAAACCTGTATCCGTTTATTAACAGTGATGTTGTCCGTGAAGTTTTTGATGTAGGAAAGTACAGTGTCCGTGTAGTCCTGGAGGTTGTGGTGTTCAAAAAGTTCCCAAATGGTGCGGGAAAAACAGTCCTGCAGCTGAGAAAGGGCGTCCTCAGACCATGTTTTTATTATCTTTATTTGTGGCCTTGTTAGCCTCCGGAGTGAGGTGTATGCTGGGGTGAGGGACAGGCAGAGATGGTCGGATCCAGCTAGGTGAGGGAGGGGTGTGGCTCTATAAGCATGTTTGAGATTAGAATAAACATGGTCTAGACTCTAGACCATGTTTATTCTAATCTCAAACATGCTTATAGAGCCACACCCCTCCCTCACCTAGCTGGATCCGACCATCTCTGCCTGTCCCTCACCCCAGCATACACCTCACTCCGGAGGCTAACAAGGCCACAAATAAAGATAATAAAAACATGGTCTGAGGACGCCCTTTCTCAGCTGCAGGACTGTTTTTCCCGCACCATTTGGGAACTTTTTGAACACCACAACCTCCAGGACTACACGGACACTGTACTTTCCTACATCAAAAACTTCACGGACAACATCACTGTTAATAAACGGATACAGGTTTTTCCTAACCAAAAACCCTGGAAGACCAGTGAGACACAGGCACTGATCAAATGCCGTAACACCGCCTTCAGGTCAGGGGACAAAGTACAATACAGCGCTGCCAGAGCAGAGCTGAAGAGAGGCATTAAAAAGGCCAAGACAAAATATACAAGGAAAATTGAGGAGCACTTCGCAGGCAAAAAAAACCAAAGATGTGGCAGGCAATATGACATATTACCAATTACAATGACAATAATTTGTCTGTAAACACAGATACCTCACTAGCAGAGGAACTGAAACATTTCTTTGCCCGCTTTTAGACTGACAAATCAGACCCAGTCTCAACACATCCACCACCACCCTGCAGCAGTACACTGGAGCTTCAGGAACACGAAGTGAGACAGGTACTGCGGACTGTGAACACCAGAGAGGCTGCTGGCTCTGACGGAGTACCTGGGAAGGTACTCAAAGCCTGTGCCGACCAGCTGACTGGTGTTTTAACGAGTCAATTGTTCCCTGCAACAATCCATCATCCCATCCTGCCTGACATCTGCCACCATTATACCGGTCCCTAAAAAGACAACCATTGACAGCCTGAATGATTATAGGCCTATTGCACTTACGCTTGTGATCATGAAGTGCTTTGAAAAGTTGGTCGCCCGCCATATCAGGGATACAATCCCTCCCTCATTTGACCCTCACCAGTTTGCCTATAGAGCAAATAAGTCCACTGAGGATGCCATCGTCGTAGCTCTAGACCAGGGGTCTCAAACTCAATTTACCTGGGGGCCGCTAGAGGCCGAGTCTGGGTGAGACTGGGCCGCATCAGGATTTCCACAAGAAAAGCGCTGATAAAACATTCCAACATTATCAAATATCTTTATTTTTTAACAAAAAAATATGAATTAAATAAATTAACTTAAAGATGAATAAAAAAACAATCAATCAGTAATACAAAAATAAAATAATAATAATGAGAGATATACACTGGCTGCCTAAGTAGAGAAAATGAATTATTTTCATTCCGTTTCGAATGTCTGTATTAACAGCTCTTTAACCTTTAACTTTCTGAACTTGAATGGAACATTGAACATGAAATATTCTGAACACGGCTTCTCTTGCCTACTCCTTGCTGCTAGAGACCTGGCAGCGCTTCTTCTCACATAGCTGAGTCACATTTGGCTTGAGGGAGGAAGCAGTGGAGACCCTCAGTAGAGCTTGAAGATGCTCATCAGTAAGTCTGGACCTGTACTTGGACTTATTGAAGTTCAAGGTGGAGAAGAGCTTCTCACACAAGTATGTGCTCCCAAAAAGGCACATGGTCCGCTTGAACATTTGGGAAAGTTCAGGGAAGCTGGGGGTCAACTCTCTCAAAAATTGCCCAAGCTTGTCTGCTTCTCCACTCACCTCCCTGAACTTGGCTTTGAGTGCAGAGTTGCACTG